>NW_027106659.1:161392-174836 GCF_000696795.3 Halyomorpha halys
GCGGTGGTGGGGGTAATGATGTATTCTGATCATTATTACAGCCGAATTGATGCCACTCATCTCATATTTCTCGTACCATCGTCCGATTATGAACAGAATAATGGAAATTAATTGTTAAACATAAATATCATTTGTAAAGGAAAATAAATATCTTGATTCAAATATTGTGTGTCTATTTTATTAATATTATTATTCCAATATTTAGTGTAAAGTTGCCACGTCAGGCGCGTTTCGGCGCGAAGCGCCGAAACCCACACACCCGAGTTTTTTTACGTAAAAATAATCATTGGAAGATCGTTGATTGGCTGTGTGTGATTAATAAAAGGAAGATGATCTTGGCTTCGGTCAAAATAATTGAAATAGTAAATAAACTATTATGAGCCAACGCTTCATCCAGCTTTGCAGGGCTTTATCAGATGAAGGAAGCCAAGAAAAAGTTTTAGGCGGATGCAAGGTGTCAACAGAGTAGGGAAGTGGTGGAATTCCAAGAGTAAATTTCTTTCAGAACAGAATTTCTCCACACCCATACCCTGTTGACACCTCGCATCCGTCTAAAGCCTTTCCTTCGTTTCCTTCATCCGATGAAGCCCTTCAAAGTGGGATGAAACGTTGGTTCATAATAAATAGTTTATTTACTATTTGAGTTATTTCAAACGCTCTTGGACCATCTTCATTTTATTAATCAACGATCTTCCAATGATTATTTTAAAGTAAAAACTAGTTCCTCTCCCGTCCACTCTTACCCCAACACAAAAAGTTTAAGAGATTAGTGCAGACCTTAGCTATCTACCTTAGACAGGAACTTAATTCCCCCACTCTCCTACCTGTTGATACCTTGCATCTTCCTTCAGCACCTTCATTTACTTTCCTTCATTTTGAAAGCAAATAGTGTCCTATTTTCCTTTTTTCTAAACCTTTATTTTATTCTTAATTCTCCAATTTTCTGTCTTTTAGTAATAATAATATTCTTTATTTATTCTGGGATTGATCCCTTAGAATAATATACAGGCGTCAAAATCAGGCTTAAGAGCCTTAGAGTAAAATATAAAATGAAATTATAAAACATCATGAAATATAATAAAATAATGAATTTTATGAAAAAATGAACAACAATAATTAACAGAATATATAAAATAAGAATAGAACAAATAAAATAAAACCATATGTCATATCATAAAACATAAGATGACTAACACTTCTGATAATAAATAAAAAGAAAAAAAAATTTACAAACCGTATTTGCAACTTTTAATTGTTATTCTTATTAGAATTGGGTGGAAAGAAGGTAGTCAAAGATACGGGATTTGAAGATTGGAAGGGTATTAGAACTACGAATAGAGGAGGGAATAGAATTCCATAGGGAAGAGGAACAGATGAGAAAAGATCTACCAAAGGATGCGGTTCGATGGGTAGTTACATATAAGTCTGAAGGCTGTGAGCGGGTATTGCAGGAATGCACTGAGAATTTAAATTGAAGGATATCAGAGGTGTATGATGGACGGCGGGATTGGACAACTTGGTAGAGGAAAGAAGCAAGCAAATATAGTAGTGTACTGTATTTTTATATTTATGTTTAATCTACTTTTTATTTGTTATTATTTCCGATTTTAAGTCATATCTGATAATTTTTTTGTATATCTTGTTCATTTATACTTTTCGCTGTACATCTTGTTTTAATTTAGTTTGCTCATTTTTAAATAAATTTTCACATACTTTTTAGCCACACTTTAGTCTACTTTTATTTTGTGTTATCTTATTATCTAGCTCTGTAAAATAATTTTAGTTGTTTGTATCTTGTTTAACCCTAATCAAGCAAGCCTTGCAAACGTTGGCTCATTATAAATATTTTATTTACTATTTGAGTTATTTTGACAATAACCTGGAACATATTCCTTTAATTAAAAATAATCTTCGTGCCTCTATAATCTAATAGAGTTAGCCCCAGAAAGAATTGCAAGTCAGTTGAAACAAGTGCAAAAAAATGGAACTGCCTGCTTGACCATACTTATCTGCTGTTCCCTCTCAATGTTCTTTACAATTTAAAATAAATACAAATCTTTTAGCACTTAAATCACTTGGTTCCCTCCACAATACTTGGAATATATATAGTATATATAGTAGTATATGTATAGTCAGAGATTCAATTGACAAAACTACTTTGCCTACTGTTTCACACAATTAAGTTTGCTTATTGCTTGTCAAGTAGAGTGGCAGATTTAGAACTTGGCAATTTCACTTTATATTTAGTGCAGAACTCAGCTGCTTAGGATGCTTCTGCTATACATGTTTTATTTTCTCTTAAGTGTATCGGAGTATTTAGAAGGCCTCACAATGCCGAATTTCATGAAATCTAACCGGTTAATATAATGCAGGTGACAGCATTGTGGTAAATAAGATGGGAATGTAAGGCTGAAGAGTTTAACTCTAATTAATAAAACCTAATTTGATAGGTAATAGGTCTGAGATATAAACTAAACTTTAGGTGGAAGGATTCCGTAATGACTAATCTGGTAGATTTGGTTTTGGCGAAGCATCATTGGGTAGATGCATATAGAGAGCAATTGATGGTGTTGGCATAGAATCTTCAGGTTCGCTGAGCCTTTATTTATTATCATTATTAGTATATTAGTGCACTATAGTATATTATTGTAGTATATTAGTATAGGAACCAGAAGAAAAAAAGTATGAAGAAATGCATAAGCTTTGATTTGTTCAAGAAATAAGTTTGAACTAACCTTTGACTTCTAATGATTTATTGAGAATGGGAGTAACAGCGGGATCTAAAACTTCAGAAATATTTTGCAGAAGAACAGGTTGTCCTAGTTCCATAGCTACTTCTATTATCTTCATATAATCTGCCATACCAAAGTCGACAATTTTTAAACCCTGCAAATACAGATATTGATAAATAAATACTTTTAAATGCTTAACAGTTTTAAAAAATTGTTTGTGCCATGATATAAATAGGTTGAAAATTGGTAGTAATGTTATTAATGAGGAATGAAAGATAATAATGGAGGTTAATCTCAACAGGGCTTATTTAAAGAAATAAAATGATGTGCTTTGATATGGAATAAACTTGAACAGCGAATCTTCAATTTATATTCTAACTTATAGGTTACCATCCTATTCTAACCATGACAGGGGATCATGTTTTCGTTTTGTGGGACGGCCACAGAAATAAAAGTCAATCCCCCAAGCCAGATTCCTACTGGCGCTGCTGCAGTCATGAGCAAGTTAAAGTTGGGACTTCAACTCACTCGGCTATGAATGGCCTTTTTTTTTTTTTTAACAGAAATCATTTTTCATAAAATCCATTAGTTCTTGAAGTATAAGCAAAACTTATAAATCACATGGTTCTACCTCATACAACTCCCTCCCTCCCAAACCCACGAACTCCAAATGCACTTGATGTAGGAGGTATTAACAATATAAAACAGTATATATAATGAAATATCATGTTTGAGAAAGATTTGTTTATTAGTTGTAACAAAAACATCCATTTGGCCTCAACACTTTTTCATTATCTTTAAACCCCTACATTTCAGCCATTCCGGCCATTCTCAAGGATCTATCAACTTATTCACACTATCGTAGTCAAACATTGGTTATCAAACTGTTGCAGGCCATTATGCCTTTGTCAAATTTATCATCAGTCAATAACTATTATCACAATTACATTAATTGTAATAATTAGTTTACAATGTCAATTACAATACTTAATACTTAATTATAGTTTAAAAATAATAAAAAAGTGTGAGACTATATGGATATTTTTGTTATAACTAATATAAAACAGGTTTTATTTTTTGCTTGCTAGGGTTACGAGTATAGTTTGACTGTACTATTATAATAAACCAGAGATGAAAACTCTGAGGAAGAACACCAAATACCTCTCTTTGCCTTGTATCACACAGAAATCAACAAGTGAGACTGTCTAATTATACATTGAAAGAGCAAAGGGTGGAAGGTGTGGAAAGAGAAAAACTTAGGGTGAAGCTTACCATTTAAGTTAGTTACAGAAACAGCACACAGACAAGAAAGATATGACTATTATTTAGCCAGACAGCAATAGGGGCACTTACTAAACTTGCTACATGCTCTAGAGTTGTTATGATAAAATCAATACTGAATTGTTTCTGGGTTATTGCGGCATTCCTGGTAACGAACGTGCTGACAGATTAGGAGGGAGTAGCCCTGAGACCACTCCTATTACCCTGGAGCCTGTGGCTTGAAAGCCAAGTGTTAATGGCTAAATAAAAGACAGCTATACTCAAAGATGTTTCTGGACAAACCCAGTAGGGGCCAACGTGAAATATTGCTTCATAATTGAAAATCATAGTGTTTACTTTTGCTGTACTTCAGGTTTCCCGAGTGTATTTTAAAACTATAATAAATTAAAACCAGGGTAGAAAAGGGGGGCTGAAAATTGTGAGACTTTTCTGTCAATTAATAACATGCATATATTTAGCTTTATTCAAAATGTTAACCCTGGCAATTCGGGTTAGTGTGATAGCTTTAATTATTATATATTAATTATTTATAGACATAAGTATGATATTAGAACAAGTTTGGGTGGTCTCATGGATGGAACAATGGCTTATAATATGAGTGACGTCTTCGCCGGCGCGGTCACGTCCTCTAGCCGCTTCCCTCGTCCAGGTTGTGCTGTGGGCAAATATGGTGGTCTTCGCCTGTTAGCAGAAATAAATTATAGGTCTGCCTCGATTGGTGGCTGGCCAGCAAGTCCTCGACTCTGGCGTGATGGTAGGGGCAGGCCAGGTCCTAGCTGGCATGGTGTATAGGCTGGGGCGGCATTGCAGTCGCGGCGGTCTTCGGGGTCTTTTGGTGTCCGTGGAAATAGGGGAAAATCAGAGACTCCCGACCCCGACTTTATATAGATTCAAATAAAAGCCGAAGAATTCGGATTACTTAAATCCGACACATAGGGACCTATATAGGTCACAGTAGACTTAATAAACATATGTTTAACCTCAACGGGATCACCTTTGTGCAGATTCCTTAATGCTGAGGAAGAAACAGCACACCACATTATTTATTAGTGTAACCAATTTGCAGGGTTGAGGTTCACACTATTTTGTGAAACCTTAGCAGTATGAATTGGTCAATCCCTCAAGTATACTCAGGTTCATATAATCTACATATATCAAGCTTTAATAAGCTTGTTCTAATATTGTGGTGTTTCTAACGCTACAACGTTGTAATGTGGATGATGCACAATAGATCTTATAGACCACAGTTCTTGCCAGAAAAAAAAGATTCAACTACGTGGCCATGGATGGTGATAGGGAGAAATCTAAGAATATTGTTAGGGCAGGTAGGGATTCAAAAAGGAACCTTTACTAACCCAACCGTGAAAAGAAAAGAATAGTCGAATTTTGTTATTTTTGTATTTTTAAAGTAAACATAATAAAAAGGAACACAAAATATACTACTAGAAAAAAACAGAAAGCTTAACACAATTATAAAATTAAATTAATTGAACAAAAGAGAAAAAAGTCTTATTTCACCGGTGATTGGTGGGGCCCTGGTTGTGGTTGTTCTGAGTAGATATTCTCGTGGAAGTAGATCCACAAAAGGGATGTACGTCCGCCCGCCATATCCTCTTGGAGGATGAGTCGAAGATGAAGGAAGTCCGCCTGCCATGGCTAAGATGATTTAGCTGGCGAAGATGGCCAGAATGCTGGCAACTACGAGTGTGTAGTGAGGAGAAAATAGAGAAGATATGTGTATGTAGTGAGACGTTAAGTTGTCTGTCTATTTTCAATATAAAAAACAATAGAGAGTAGTTGTTTTGTTTTTTGACTTAATAAAAATCACATGTTCCAACTATCGTTTTGTGGACCATATGTTGGCCGCAACAAATATGATCATAAAAATTTGACCCTTAGTGCATTTTCAGTAGGTCCTAGAACGCTTATGCTTTATATTGCATAGCCTGATTCAAATTGTAATAAGTAACCGAATGTGTTGAGGTATCATCCTAGCATTGACTAAACTAAGATAAAACTTTAACTGTATAAACTCACATTTGGCTTTTCCATTGTTTTTATCCATATCCATGCTTGAGACTGAGGATCAATTATAAGAGGCCAGCGACCACAACGGGTAACAATAATGCCATTTTCGATGCTGAAATTATCTGTTGGGAGCCCTTGAATATTCCAATCTCTAACTACAGGAGGTTTGACAAGAAAAGTGACCATATTAAGCTTTGGTGATGCTGGAACGCTCATACTTTTGGCCTAAAATAAATAATTCAATGATATTTAAGGCTTTCTAAATTTATCTATATAGTGTTAGAAAATAAAACTAGCTATGTAATAATTAATATGCCAACTGCCATATACTAATGCAAACATGCTGACGTCTTGGCCAACTTTTCATCTCTTCATTAGAGCTATCAACAAGGAGAAAAACTAAATTTATATATAGTTAGAATAAAAATAAAAATGATATAATAAAATTTAAGAAATACACATGACAGATTAAATAAGTATTTTAAATCTTATAAAAAGAACCAAAAAGATTAGGTAACATAAATTATGCAATAAAAACCAATATATGCAATAAGGAACAAAACAGAAATTTGTAATTTACCCCGAGCCAAATTATGATTTAATAATTTTTTTGTAAATATAATATAGTTTAATAGAACTGGTAATGTATTTTTCTTATTCTTCGGTAAGAAACGAATCAATTGGTGTGCAATAACAGTGAAAAAAATATACTTTCTGAGCTAAAAACCAAAAATACTGAATTTTGTTCATAACTCAGAATTTTGGAATTTCATTATCTTTAAACCTTCCTCTGGTACAAGGGACATTTTGAAAAAAAATAGCACGTAACTCGGTCCACTAATAAAAAAGTTTATTGTGGACAAAGATTAGACCATTCCCTTTTATAAATGAAGATCTTATTGATAGAGAAAGGATATTCAAGCAATAAAAAAAAAAAAAAAAAAATGTATGCCCAAATCGTGAAAAAACCAATTTTAACCTTGTTTGAAACAAAATAAGCTCATTCAATAGTTACCACATTTGTGCAAACATACACAAACAACAGTACTACTTTGATTAAAAACCTTGTTTGTCCATACTTGAAGAGCAAACACTATATTTATATTCCTATTATGAAGATTGGATAACTCGATTTAAAAATATCACAATTTTTTTTATTTGATTCCTTATTGATTGATTAATCATTAGTTTAATATTCCAGTATCTTTCAAATTGTTTCACTTTACTTTTAGCACATCAAGACTTTTTTTTTGTGTATTTCTATTTTATTAGTTACAAAATAAGAAAGATGATTATCTGTAATTTATAGAAAGTTTTTTTTTCTTTTTTATATTTTTTTTGCATCTTAATTTTTACCTAAAAATTTTTTTATAGATTGTAATTTTAGTTGGTTATATTTTAAGTAGTATTATTTTATTGTCTTTGTATATTTAAAACTTATACCAAGTGTATTTTTATTCTTTTTTTTTTTTTAGTTACCTAGAAAGCAGAATTGCACGATTTGAAAGGAAAGTATTTCGTAGAATTACAGGAGCATCCGGGATCAGAGCGTTAACACATAAATGAGAAGAACTAACAGCTCGCAGAGACAATATCTCATGATATGAAGAAAAGGAGGTTAAGATGGGTGGGATATGTGGCTCAAAGCAATCCATCAGGACGCCTCTACACAACAATCAATGCCAGTATAGTAGGTTAGAAACCATGTGGGAGGACAAATACCAGATAGATAGATAAAATCAATTAAGATGTATAAGAGCTGCATGCAGCAATCTGGAAAGCAGTAGGCCAAAACAGCAGGCGTGGAGAAGACTGTTTCAGGCGGCCAAAGATCTACAAGGCCTATAGAGCCAACCAAAAAAAAAAAAACTGTTAGATAGTATTTTTCAAATTTCATTAAGATATTTTTTAAATTATTTTTATTGTTTTCTAATTTTTTATTTATATTTTGATAATTATTTTACTTATTAAGCCAACCCCTTCTGTACGCTATAACACAGGTTAATAAATAAAATTTTCATTATTCTTAATACAATAATTGTTGGTTAATAAATAAAACTAGATTCAAGAGACAACAAGGTTTTATTACTCATAAACTCAGTTCACTCACACAAGGTACAAGCACAATATGGCGGGGAAAAACATACATGGGCATATGAACATATGCTTTCTATATTTCTCAATAAATTTAGGATTACAATATTAACAATAATAATAAAAAAATTATATACTGATAATAAAGAAACAACAATATATATTCTGACAATGTAATAAAGACAAACAGAAAAACATTTTGAATATATCAATAAGTGATTATTTTAAGGATTCAAATATAGATTAATTAGCAAGTACCTTACTGATCCAGGTGTTTACTAACTCATCCCTGTAAGAAGACAAAAACGGGCCAACGTATGACGTAAAAGCAGTCCCTAGAAGGACATCTCCCAGAAGCAGGTCAAACGCCTCCTCTAATTCAAGAATGGTTAACTCCCACCTCTCTTTCTCACCGAGAAGACCTTCCACCAACTTACTGGCACGATCCAGCTTATTTTCCAGTTCTTCAGCCTAATTAAATATCACAAGGGAGCAAAATTTTGATCAAATTATAATTTTTTTAAATAATTAAATTACGTAAATATCTATTAGGTGTTCCATAAGTTTCTTTCCTTTTTCTATTATGAAATTAATTAACATTATATACTGTTTAAGATATTATTTATTTTGTTTTATAAAACCCCTGCTTTATTACTTTCTTCTATCTCTCAGGAAGCCTTCTTTCAAAAATTGTTGCATTTTCGACAAGAAATAATCCTGGAGGAGCGCTTTTATTTTGTTGATGAATTTAAAGAGCTTATTGCGAAGAGAATTTTTCAAGGACAGAAAGAAGTAATAATCAGATGGAGCGAGATCTGGAGATTATGTAGGATGCGGTAAAACATCCCAATCAAACTGTAAGAGTTTTTCTCATAACACTAATGCAATATGTGTTCTCACGTTGTCATGATATAAAACAATGCCTCGTCAATTCACTAATTCTGGCCGTTTTTTGCTATGGCAGCTATCAATTGATCCAGTTAGACAGTATTTCATAGAATTTATTATTTCATCTTGAGGAATGAGCCTTGATAAGGTCTGTATCCGTCTTTGGGAGGCCGTTGCGGTCTTCATCTTCCTGACTAAAATTTTCCTTTCTAATTCTTTTAAATCAATTGTAAATAGTTGTAATAGTTATAACATCATCCCCATACATGGTACAAATCTTGTCTACAGTATTCTTTACACTATCACTTTTTTTGAATCAATGAAGCATAACATGCCATAAATGTTACCTTTCGCTGCCCATGTTTAATGCTATGGATGAAAGTTTTAAAAGAGACTGGCACAAACAAAAGGTACAGTAAAAAAGCTCTGGGGCAACTGAAACCGATGACATAAACCGCTAATAGAAAAGCCTTCATGTTTACACAGAGACAGATAAGGCCAGTCATAGCGCGAAGAGAAAGAAACTTTTGGAACACCATAATATTACTGGTTAAAGCAATATAAATAAATTGCTTGACAATTACTTATAACTAAGAAAAGGGTTTATAACTAAATTTGTCAACTGATTAAATTTACTGTCCAAGATATAAATACTAAAACAATCATGACATTGAAAATCAGTAAAAATATAAAGTTACCCTTCATCATAATAAACATACAAATATAAATAACTTTGTATTATAATATATGGATGATGTATAAATTAATAAATATAAATACCCTCAAGCGAAGTATTTCTTTTTGCTTCATTTTTTCATCATAAGCTTTTTGAAGATTATTCATCAGTTCTAATAACTGATTTAATTTCCCACGTGCTTCGGCTAAAATAGCTTGTTTAGCTCTTAAAGATGACATAGCTTCATCAAGTTTAGCTTTTTTGGGAGCAACAATTCTATAAAGCAAAAATAATATAATAACATTCATCTTCATTGAAATATTCTAAAGACTTATAAACTGACATACTTGAATATTTTTCCATATTTTTCAATTGCGATGACCCACATACAAAGAGATTTAGCTGCAGTCGAAACTATTCCGACTTTTTCCGGATCAAAATCAGGATTTCTTATTAAGCTTCCTATACTACGCAGAACTGGATCGGGTATATGATCTTTGTCGAAATTTTTTAGCTACAATAAATAATAAAATACAGAAAAATTAATATTTCATTTATAATAAAATTTTACTTACATAAAAAAAAATAATTTGCAAATCCTGAAACTAACCTTAAACTGATAAGAGGACCTTTATAAATTGACATTTGAATATAATGCATTCATAAATATAAACAGGAAGATTATTGATTGACCGTGTGTATAGATGAATGGAATATGGTCCGGGTGCAGTAAAAAAAAACTCAAATAGTAAATGGGTATCTATTTTCACTATAAAAATAGTATACCCATTTACTATTTGAAAATTTTTATGACCACACCTGGACCATATTCCATTCATAAATATAAACAAATTCAATTTACTTCAGATAAATATAATTATTTATTATAGTAAAAGGTGCAGTCAAAAAAGATATATAAAAGACAAAAACAAACTATTTATTAGACTTCTTCTTTTGTACCACTCACTAGTGCTTTATAAGCATAGGGGAACGTCAAGCTAAGACTACCGCTATTCGCAGTCTCTTACCATGTTTCTCGTATGCGGGAGATCTTTACTTCTGCTCTTGCACAGACGGTTGACATAATCCAGGTACATCCTTGGTCTGTCTTGAGGTCTTCTTCCATCTGGAACATAGACTATGGTCTTTATAGTGCGAACCTACAGGACTTCTTTCATCGATAGAACTCCCAGTTCTTCCCTAATACTGTCATTACTGATGCAGTCCTTTCTGGTTCTACCCACAAACCTTCTGAGGAACCCAGCTGTCAGTCTACTCTCCTGTTTATGTGTTAATATTTAAGTTTCAGCTCCATATAGGAGTACAGCAAGTATACTAACTTAAACAAGAGGAGCTCCACTTTAACCTCGACCTTTCAATGACTGTACAAAGGTAGGGGAACTCTGATGCAACCTCTATTTCTTCTTTGTTACAGTTGAACATCTTCTACTCTTCCTACCTGCACGATTTTGCTTTTGTTAGAGCTGATGAACATACTTTTTCAACAAACCTCTCTGTTCCATTTCATTACAGCCTGCTGCAACTTCTCTATAGAGTCTGTAATGAGTCATCCACATAAAGAAAGAGTTGGATCATCACTGGAAGTAGAGTTCTTTATCCTATAAACGTCAGATTGGTTTCTCTTTTATAAATTGATGTTATTTTGGGGCTTAGACTGTCCCCTTGTTTCACTCCCCCTTGATATGTTAAAATATTTAGACTCCGGTCCATATAGCCTGAAATTCCTTTTTGGTCTTGGTATATGGTTTCTTGGAACGTTCTTAATTCTTAGTGTCTACCATATTTCACATTTGGACAGAGACAATATATTGTAATAATTTTAAAAATATTAAAAATAAAATAAAAAGAATCTTTACTCGTTTTATAACTTTCTTCAAATATAAAAGATACTTGGGTTCAAGTTAAATACTTTAAAATCAAATAGATAATATAATTTTATTATATAATAAGACTCTTAATTTTATTATATAAAAAGAGCGACTCTATATCTCAGGGCGGGTTACTAGCAATCAGAATACAAACACTTTTACTATTAACTTAAATTAATTAATATCTATTTTACAATGTATTCAAATTTAGTTATAACAAAACTAACCAATGTCACAATCTTCTTTGTTTCTATTGTTCTTGTCTTAGCGTCCAAAAATGGCTTCCTCCTCTTGTTTGACAAGTTGCCTCTCTTCTAACAATGGCTTCCAAGCTTTCCCGCTTCCAGCCGAAGTACATCCTCTCACCAGGCAATCCTAACTCAGAATGCCCATCTCCTCTCCGCTATCTTCGATGTTTACTGATCAATCCAAAATAATCGATTTTGTTACAATTGATCCGCTTTACTTGCCATGGTTTGTGATGCAAACAGTCTATTGACAATTGTTATGTTTTTCTATTTCATGTTTGATTTTTCTTTTTCTATAATTACTGTATAGAAACAACAAAGGTTGAAAAACTTCAGTCCATCTTAACACAAACAACCCAACGAACACTTTGGAAGGACGTGCACCGCCATCTTTCTTGTTTAAAAAAACAACGTATTTCTTTTAGACAAAGAAAACTGGTTAGCTTGCTTTTTCATTTAAAATAACAAATAACAATATTAAAATTATACATAAAATAAAACATATCAAAACCCTTTATACATCAAAATATACTATTTACTAAAAAAGAGCATATTACAATATTTTACAGGAAGAATATGTGATCTTCTCTTTGATGTCCTATTCGAAAACCAGCTTGCTACTCTCCTATGAGCGTAGCGACTGAGGCCTCGGTCTATTTTCAAGGATGAGCATATACAGATTGAACTTTGAACTTATATTGATATTTCATCACTTAAATTACAAGTTATGACTAAAATTCAAAGCAATCCGTATCTTGTCTGAATTAATTATTAATACAGAATGTTACCTCTCCAACTTACCCTATTTAAGAAGTTGACATCACCAAGTTGCCTTTTCGACTCGGCCCAGCTCGGTTCCGCCTGAAGTAGTACCATCACTGCCTCCATTACCATTTCCACTTTTGGAGGTGGCCTACCATAAGATTTGATCTCAGTCAAATCCTTTTTGTTCAAGGCATCCAAAGCCTAGAAAAAAAAATTTATTGTTAGAAACCTCAAGCGGCATAAACAATCTATAATTAGAACATCTCTGTGATATAATCCTCAGAGCGGCTACAAATGTTACAACACATGTTTGAATATGAGGAACTTTTATTAGTAAACTAACTTTTATAGTAAATTTCATCCTATCTTGAATGTATTGTACAGATATTTTAAAGTACACATAAATAGTGGGTATTGAAATATACAATTTGTTGCCACTGAAAAATATAAACATAATAATATATATGTGAATACAAATAAAAATAAAACTCTTTAGAAAAATATTCTATTTAATATTACAATTCAGTACTGCTAGGGTGTAATTATTATATTGTATCATAATAAAATGTTTCAAAGTGAATTGTAAATAAATAAAAATATAAAGATTAAAAATTTATGTTATAATCTCACCTTAGTTATGTCATTTACAATTTCTAGGTCTAATACCGTTTTAAAATGAATTATTATATATATTTAAAAGCATTTTATAAGTAAATTACATGTTTGAATAAATTTTAACATAATTTTGAGGATTTTTATTGTTGATAATTTATATATTTTTTTTTGCATTATTTTAATTCACAAATCATATTATAAATATATAAAAATAATTGACCGTATAAT
>NW_027106659.1:175347-188034 GCF_000696795.3 Halyomorpha halys
TATTTTATGTCTTCCTTCCTTTTTTTTTTATATTGTAATTTCTTATCACTTTATTTTTACATAATATTTATCCTAGCTTAAATTACCTTATTGTAGTAATATTCTCATTTTTTGTATCTTTTTAGCCCTGATGAAACGTCGGAAAATAAATAGTTGTTCAAAGGAGTTGTTTCTCCTTTGACCACAACCCTGACCATCTTCTTATATATCAATTTTTACGGTCAACTATATATACATACATATTATAAATAAATTAGCATTAAAATTAAAGTTAGTTTAGTGTGGAATAAGGTATTTTATGGCGTTTATCTTCATAGGTGTGGTAGTTTTCATGATATTTGCCAAACTAAATTAACAAGATAGTGATTTCTAGTTGTTTGGACTATAATAAATTCATTGACTACTGATTTTTTCAGAATATGATCTATGAAATATTGCTGTTCAAAAAGCTGTATCTCGGGAATTATTGAACTAAAATACCTCTATTAGGGCTCATATTTTAGCAAATTTAATCTACTTTAAATTATTTTCTTTTAGGTTTTCTAGTATTGTAGGTAGTTTTAACAATATCTAGCTCCGAATGAAACATCATTTTTGTTTTAACATTTTTTTTTAAATATTTCTATTTATACTCTGGTTAATTCCTGAAACTTAGATAACAATAAATATTTAATAATAAAAATTTAATATATTAAAGTTTGTATTTTGTATTTAAAATTAATTTTTATTATTTTTTAAAAATTGGCTATCTGGCAGGATACTTTGCCAAAAATATATAAAGTTCATTAAAAGACATATCAGTATATACACAGTTTGAGAACAGCTATACTAAGTTAAAGTATTAAATAACATCTCTTAGTGAAATCAGCTCTCTTTTGAACTTGTAGGAGCTGAGAACAGCTTTTTAAGGCATAAAAGAGTAAGTGACCATTATTAGAAATTTTTTTTAGGCGGCTAGAGTTAACCAACCTGTTCTAACCATGGTTAGGTGTCGAGCTTTTAATATGAAAAAAGTCAACACCTCAAACCAGATTTGAACTAGCACTGCCAAAGTTCTTGGGTGGCAAAGACCTGCACCTCAAACACTGAGCTACAGATGGCCCAAGGCGATATTTAACCATCCAAGTATTGTTAATTTATAAAACATAATAAAGAATATGTAAATAAAGAAATGTTTATGAATCTATTCCATCAAAGTACTAACCTTCATCGCCGCTTCAAGTGCTGGCATGGCCAACTGTAAGTCGGCAAGAGCAACATCGGCTAGCTCTTTACATTCTTTTTCTTCTGCCTCTATTATGACAGTTTTCTTTTCAACACCTTTCTGTTGTTCGTCAACTTCGGTTTTCTGTACCGTTAATATTTCCAAAAAATTATCACATTCCTCATTTAACCTAGCCACTGAAAACAAATAAAAACTGATTTATTAGTAGTAGTTGCATTACTTTAGACAAAAACTATTAGAAAAGTATATTATACTGTAATGGTCACACAAGTTTTCGAGACGAATACATTTATCTAGGAGCAAGAGCATAAATGGAGACTTTGTTTTGAGGTTCAGAACAGTGGAGTTGAACAGAAACAAGCAAAACTTATTTTATTGTAGGAAGACAGACTAGACTGGGTGGCAGCCAATAAAAGTACAAATTAGTAAAAAAAATAAATTGTTTTTTCTACTATTTTCAACCTTTCTTTACTCCCGTCTGGGTGGGCTATCTTCCAACAATCTATTACATACAGTCAACCATAAATCTTTCAATATAAAATTTATTAGATCATTTCATATGAAATATCCATTTTTATAATTTCAGAAATTCATTAGTGGACTTTTGTTATTTACTACATTTTTATTTATAGATTATAATGAGCTGTTGTTAACCCTTTCTTTTTCCATAATATTTACTATCATTACAATTGATTGCACAATGTTTAGTATGCCATCAGGACCATGGAAACATACAATTTTCGACAAAACTTTCAGTATGCACACATAAAATAAAATAATAAAAAACAAAGTTATAAATAAATATAAATTTAGAAATAATTAAGAATAAAATAATAGTCAAAGTAGTAAAGTTCAAACAATAAAAAGCAGCATATTTCAAATACTCCATAATATCCAACTTTGAGAATTTTCTTATCAACATTAAGAACAAAATTTTCTACTTGTAAAGAATTCTTCAGTAATGATACGAATCTTAGGTTAAATTTAACAACAACAATAAACTTAATAAGTATGTTGTATATGTGGAGTTTTTAATATTACTATTATTATACAGATACTTATTGATAAATATAATAAATATATATATATATATATGTATATATAGTTGACCGTAAAAATTTAAATATAAGAAGATGGTCAGGGTTGTGGTCAAAAAAAGAAGGAATAGTTTAAAACTATTTTAATGCCTGACGTTTCGCCCCACTTCGCAGGGCTAAAAAGATACAAACAAAAAACTAAGAATATTACAACAATAAGATACAATAAGGTAATTTAAGCTAGGATAAATATTATGTAAAAATAAAGTGATAAGAAATTACAATACAAAAAAAAAAAAAGGAAGGAAGACATAAAATAGTATCAGTATAAAATAAACTTGAATGAACAATGATAAGAATAAAAAATAAGTAACAATGGCAAGAGTAAAATTTATAAAAAATACATAAAATATACAGTTAAAAAAGTACAGGAGACATACGTAAAACAAAAAACAATACGGGGAAAAAAAAGAAAGTAAAGATTAAATAAACGTCTTGAAAGAATAAATATAAATAAAATTATAATAATGATATTAAATGAGCAAAGAGCAAATCAGGATAACCTACCTGTTCAAAGCGAAAAGTTGAACAGAAGGCGACAATAAAGCGGAAACGTGGAGGAGTGGGGAGGAGGTGGCCAGCTGTTTAACGGCTATATTTCTATTTCAGTTACATCGCGTATACAGGAAGTAGTCATAAAGATATGACGAAAAATGCAAAATAATAAGAGAAAGATACAGAAATATGATAATAATAATAACTTTATAATTTTCTAATTTAGGAATAACTAATAAGTAAAATTAGAATGATACATATCGTTACTAATAATATGAGTATATACTGAAGAAAATATAGTAGAGTAGTTAATACGACATAGGATATAATAACAATGATTGTACTTTTTTAACTGTATATTTTACGTATTTTTTTAAATTTTTACTCTTACCATTGTTACTTATTTTTTATTCTTATCAATGTTTATTCAAGTTTATTTTATACTGATACTATTTTATGTCTTCCTTCCTTTTTTTTTTATATTGTAATTTCTTATCACTTTATTTTTACATAATATTTATCCTAGCTTAAATTACCTTATTGTATCTTATCGTTGTAATATTCTCAGTTTTTTTTGTTTATATCTTTTTAGCCCTGCAAAGTGGGGCGAAACGTCGGACATTAAAATAGTTTCAAACTATTTGTTCTTTTTTTGACCGCAACCATGATCATCTTCTTATATTTATAATAAATATATTTTTTAAAGACAAAAATCAATTATAAAATACCTTCAGCAGTGGCAACTTTTAATTCGCCAGACAGTTGCTCAACTATAATACGAGTTTCAATTAGTTTTGTAAGTCCACCACTCAATTTTTTTGCTTGGCTCGCAACTTCATCTCGTTTTTCTGACAAGTTACTAGAAAAAATATGAGTATTTATAAATATCATCGCCATCACTGATTTATTGTTAATCTAGAAATGCAACTTAACTGTTAAACTGAAGGAATATTTTACAATAAAGCTAATTAATTATTAAGTAAATAGGGAGGTGACGGTAGCAGCGTGGTAACGCACCTGTCTGCCAACCCAAAGGTTGCGAGTTTGAGTTCCCAGCCATATCCGGGATTTTTTGAAGCATATAATTACACAATACTCACTCACAGCCTCCCTTTGGGCTTTTGTGAGGCCCGTTAGCTAATGGGTGGCACTCACAAAAATGGGCATAGAAGTGACAAACCCACCCTATGAAAACCACGTCGTGAAACCCGCAATGTATTTCGTAAGTACATCTCGCAAGGCCTTAGGCCTCCATGGTCTGTCGCACCAATAATAATAATAATTATTAAGTAAACTGTTACTTCAACATAGGCTTTATGAAGTACGTAGCTTCATCAATTATGTGTTTTGAACCGGCTTTCTTGATTCTATTATATTTTGCTTTTGAATAAGCATGTTTCCCTAACATCACTTATACTTTATACTTCAAATGTATTGAAGAGAAGAAGAATGGTATAGATATCTAATATAAAAGTTCTCACATGGGAATACTATTATTGCTTGGGGAAGAAAATTAAAAATAATCATTTTCTAATCATAACATCCATAGGAAGAAGCTGCTGCTAAAGGTAACCAGAGACCAGATAACATTGAACCCAAGAATAGAGTTAAGTCAATAGGTTTTAACAAGAGAAGAGCTAAGCTCGGGAGTAGATAATTTTCTTTTAATTAAAAAGAATGTCATCACAATTGAGTAAATTTACATCAGGACAAAACAGAGGAAGCAAGAAGAGGATGAAGAACATGAAAGAAGCCAAGGAAGATCTTCAATACATACACAGAGAACTTATTACACATATCCATTTTATCAACCAGTTCATCTTCCAAATTACAATTGTATTCTTTATAAACTTAAATTTCACTAAGTCAAAATTTTATTAACGACTACTAAGTGTAATCTGTTCAGGATACCTCTCAAACTAACTTCTTTTAGATTAATTATTTTATATATTCTGTATGAGTGTTTTAGTTTATTCTTAATTTAAAACAAATTTGATCTTTTTTTTTTTTTTCTCTCAACTTCATTCTTTACAACTTGTCCAACGTTTTGACCCTCAGGCCATTCTCAAGGATATCTTCATATTGATGTCATTTCCTTTTTCAAATCTTAAAAATGCAAGCTAATTTCCTTTGTCCCATATAACCTTTTCTAAATATTTTTTTCCTAGATTTAAACCTTTTATAAAACACTTTTCTTCCTTCCTTCAATGAAATAAATAAATTTATAAATTTAAAGTAAATTTCCTGCAAATATGAATGAAGGAAGGAAGAAAAGTGTTTTATAAAAAGTTTAAATCTAGGAAAAAATTATTTAGAAAAGGTTATATGGGACAAAGGCAATTAGCCGGCATTTTTAAGATTTGAAAAAGGAAATGACATAATATGAAGGTATCCTTGAGAATGGCCTGAGGGTCGAAACGTTGTAAAGAATAAAGTTGAGAGAAAAAAAAAAAAAGGATCAAATTTGTTTTAAATTAAAAATAACTTCTTTTATTTTATTATTAAGAATTAAGGGCTTCATTTTTATTTATACTGCTTCATTTATTTTATGCCCTTAATCATACAGTCCACACCACTTTTCACTAACACTATAGATTAATTCTGATAATATCTCTAAAGACAGGGATTATCAGAATTAAATAAATGTAATATTTAAATTATCTCATGGGAGGCACAGTAGCAGTGTGATAACACGTCAGTCTACCAACCCGAAGGTTACGAGATCGAGTCCCCGGCCCTATCTGGGATTTTTTCAAGCATATAAATATGCAATACTCACTCACAACCTCCCCCAGGCAATAGTGAGGCCCATAAGCCAATGGGTGGCACTCACAAAAATAGGCGTGGGAGTGACGAACCCACCCTATGAAAACCTCATCATGAGACGTGTGATGTATTTCCTACATACATCGCGCGAGGCCTTGGACCTCTATGGTTTGTCGTGCCAATAATAATAATATTATAATATATATAAGAACCCAACTTATATTATAATATATATAAGAACCCAAGCAGAATTAAAAGGAACATTCCAGGAATTCAAAGAAGCAGCATTTAAATTGGGTGGATGAAGACAAGACAAGAAAAAAAGGATAAGGAAGAGAACAGCAAAGTGATGTTCAGAGACCACAGTTCAGTTCTGAAAACATGTTTAAGTACCTGGGAAGCCTGGCTACAGATGATAACAAAGTAGAGAGTGAAATAGAGTTCAGGATAGCAGCAGGGAATAGTTGTTATTTCTCACTACAAGAAATATTGAAGTTTAGAGCTCTCTCTAAAAGGATGAGAGTGGTCATTTACAAAACCATTGTAAGGCAAGTACTGATCTATGGGGGAGAAACATGACCCTTGACAAGAAAAGCAGAACAGAAGCTCAACTCCTTGGAGAGAAAGGTATTGAAAAGGATATGGGGAGGAGTCTCGGAGAATGGAGAAGAAGGAATGAGAAGCTGATGGATCTGTCCGGGGAATCCAGCATCATGGCTTTAGTCAAAAGAGCAAGAATAAGATGGTTTATGGCAAACCAGACGGAAATCGGAGGAGAATTTGAAGCTTTTAAATGTTAAAAGATAGAAAGAGAAAGCTAGAGACCGTGTAGAATGGTTGGCTATGGTGCAGGAGGCCCGGGTTCTTGCAGGGCCATAATGCCATAATAATAATAATAAACAATAATAATAGTAATAATAATCTTTAAATTATAAAATAAAGTAAAAAGAAATGTTTACAGTGTCTCAAAGGAAGGTATAATTATAATTAATTTCAATGAATATTATAAACAAATATTCTTATATTTTATTTTATATTATTATAATTTTTAATAACACTTACGACTTGTAGACAGCAACTAGTTCTAAAAAATTGCTAAGGGTGACATAATTATGCCTTTTCAAATCCTGTAACATTTTCTTTGACATTACGACGACTGAATCATGAATGACAGCACATAAAGAAGAAATATTTTTCTTCAGTTCTTCCTAAAAAGAAATTTCTATTAAAAAGTATTCATAATATGTTAATCATATTTAAAAATAATCCTAAATTTTTTTTTTATTTACTAGAACAAAATAACAATAAATTTTTTATATAAATCAAATTTTTCATAACTTTTAAGTAAAAATATTTTGTTTAGGCCACCATATAATGATAATAATGGAACCCTTATATCTCATGAAGGGTCAAGGGTTCAGTACTTAGTAAGGAAGCATCCTTTTTAGAACAACGGTTATTATACAAAGAGCTGATTTTATCAACATCACGGTGAAGTGGTAATACTTTAAATACCATCTGTCTTTATGGTTTGAACTGGAATATCACCATGTGATAAATGTTGTCATATATGTTTTATTTTTCAAAATTATGGTGTTTATTTCAATAGACGATCGTAACCAATAGAAGTGGAGGACTACGTGGGGTTTGAACTTAATTTTATCTTGTTTTTTTATTTTATATTCATTTTTAAACTCTTTTGGATAATAATGTAAATATAGTTATTAAGGTTAAGGTTAAGTCAACCTATAAGTTTTAATTGTTTTATTAATTGATAAGAATTCTTTTTTTTTTCTTTTTCATTCTCTGTATTGTAATATGCTCTTTTTTAGTAAATAGTATATTTTGATGTATAAATGGTTTTTTTTATGTATCATTTTAATATTCATTTGTTTTGTTTATCCAAAAAGCAAGCTAACCAAGTTTCATTGTTGATAATAACTTCGTGATACAAAAAACCAAGATGGCGGTATGTTGAATCAAGGCCATGTTGAGCAGATTCAAATATCATAAAAAACTATTTTAACTCTTCCCATCATAATTGAAAATGCAGTAAATTAAAGGAAAAATAGAAATCAAGGAATAGTGCAAATGAATAATATTCAGAAAATAAATCATTTGGAAAAATCCCTAACTGTTGGGGGACAATCGATGTTTACATGTAACCTCAAGGCAGGTTTTGGTTTTTGGAGGGATCAACAGTCGTTGTGTGAGGAGGGAAGAGAAAGGATGTCTTGAGGATTAAGCGGTCCTCATCAATTTCTGTCCAGCAAGAAGAGGAAGCCATTTTGGACGCCAGAACAAAAGAAAAAAGAAGACACCAGGAATCAACGAAAAGAAGATCGTAGAGCTTGGTTACTTTTGTATACATAAAAATAGATACAAATGTAAACTAGATTTAAATTAAATTAATTGTAACTATAGTAAATAGCTGTTTCTGATTGTCTAGCAACTTCACGCCCTGAGATTAAGAGTCTTTTTATATAATAAAATTTATATTATCTATTCATTATTAAAGCGCTTAATTAAAACCCAAATTATTCTTTTATATTTGAATTTAGTTTAAAAAGAAATAAATTTCTTTTTAAATAATTTTTTTAAATTATTACAGTATATATATTTTTTCCTATTATTAAACTTTTGTACATATAATTCAGTTGTTCTTTCTCTGCTATCAACTTGTTATTTTACTTATGTTTTTTTTTGTTGTTCACGGAATATTACGATAATTCAACAGATGGGTAGGTAACACCCCTAGGTTTCCTGTTATCTACATGTAAAGATATTGCCAGAGGTCATATTCAACAATTGTTTATATATTGGTATATTTTAGTTATATTGTGGCATAATGCTTCGGGGTTTTCATTATTTCCAAGAAAAATAACGTGGCGCCTGCGGAGTAATTTATTCTTTTTGTTTTTTTCTTTTGCGATTATATTTGACTTTAACTCACCCCTTCTCCACTGAGTGTGGGCAACGATAAACGTATAACTAAGAATAAATCAAAATTTACGGTTATACTAGGTGGGTTGAATTTTAATTTGAGCGACCCTGTGCCAACATTAGGCCAGAGATCATAGTCTCATTCATTAATACTATCTATATACGTGGAAAAACAAGTGTTACTAGAAGGATGGAAGAAGAGGGTTTATTGAGAATTGTGACATTTTAGGAGAGATATTCATTTGTCTTTACTGTATTATTAAGATTAATTCATTTTTAGTTATATTGCTTAATTGATTTTATCCTCTAAATAATACAGTCCATATCAATCATTTCATTGGCAATAGAAATCTATTAATTAATTATGATAATATCTCCAAGGAGGGGGATGATCAGGATAAAAACAATCAATCCTAACAAGTAAGATTAATTTTACCAAGTATCAAATAAAACAGTATCAATATTAATATTACCTTTTTTAAGTTTCTTTTCAAATCGTCATCTTCCTATAACAAAGTAAAAAAATATATATATAAGTTGATTATTAAAACATTTTCAGAGATGTCAAATGATGTAAGAAGGAAAAAGTACTTAGTAAATAGGAAAAATACCTCCAATAAAACTTCAGAACAATTATTTTAATTTATTATTATATTATCCTAATTGAAATAAGATGGCCTCAGTAGTGGACAAAGAAGAGTTACTCAAAATAACAGGAAAAATATTTATTTACCAACATTTCGTCCCACATATGGCTGTGACAACGCAGTTTCTGTTATATATTCTTAAATAATATTTAACAAGTCTTAGTTTTATAATTATATTTTATGTAATGAATTTACAATAAATGATAGTCAATTATAATTAATTAAATCCATCTAGCCTCTCTTTAGACTACAGTTACTTGGTCTACGGAGGGCTATCTTCAGGTTTATTTATGCCCTCCCATAGAACTACCTCCTTCTACAAATCCTTCCTCATACGTGCAACATCCTTCTGGAATTCTTTTCCCATCTCCATTTGCCAATCCTCATCCATTCATTCCTTTAAACGACACCTATTCCTGCACCTACTACATTACCAAACCTCCACACATCACTGTGAGCTATTTATTTAGTCATTATTGATTAAAATTATGAATTATTTAACTTAAGGTTATGTTTATCAACATGTATATTGAAACGTTTTTAAATGTCTGCCAGACAACGAACCTTGATAAACGAACCAGAATAAAATTATTTTTTCATTTCAAACAAGAAATGTAAAAATAATAATTAGTGAATGAGCCCTCATAACTTTACCATAAAGAGTTTCATATTAAAGAGACATACAATAATTAATTTTATCGAACTTCCCCAAAACATATATTATATTATAATCTACATATAAAATTATTATAATCAAATTTTATCTATTACAGACTATTTTAGGTCAAGTAGGGTGTAAAATTAAAATAAATATTATTAGTAAATTATAGCATAATGATTTTAATTGAATCTGGGAAATTAAGTCATAAATTTAGTTCATTGTTAAAATAGCAATAAACTTAAAAAAATTATTAACTAAGATGTAAAATATTATTATATATAACATATTACCTCGGGAGGGATCCGTTTGATCGTTGCTATGGTATCCACTTCCTTCATGAACTGATTGGCCACTTCTAATAGAGCCTCTCGAGGCCAATCTTGAAACCAGTCTATAGTCGTACAGCTTATCAACGATGGATACTGCCTCAGGCGGATTCTAAAAAATTAAAAACTTTATCAATCAAATTTAGATTTCTTTAAACAAAAAACGCTGTGTTTGCAGTATTATCAAGGTTTTCAAACATTTTTGAGAGAAACAAAAAAATTTTTGTCATTCCCACACCTTTCATTTCCTATAAAAATTCATATTTTTGGGTTTCTCAATGTGAGAATTAACGAATATAAACTTTGTTTCTGCCAAGAGTTTAACAACAGTTTAATAAAAATTTACATTTGTTTTCATTAACCACCCAGTTTCGGCGAGCTACCATGAGAAGGCGAGCCATAAAGGTAAAGAAGCAGATGCAGATTGAGGATTGGACCAGGCTGCATATTGCATCCTACTGGATGGATGCGGGTGGATAAGGTGCTCACCCGAGTCTAATTGTACCCTTTTAAAATTAAATAGTACCCCCCAAAATAATAGTAAATAAATACATTTTGTAAATAGTCTGAACAAACAAAATTGAAGATTATTGGTAGCAGTGGCAAGTGTCATCCTAGCATATTTAACCACTGCTGCCAAACCAGAGGACAGCAAAAAAATGTTTACGATCACGGGAAATCGGGTTGTCACTAATTTTTCCATTTTGAACTCATCTCTATATCTCCTTTAATTATTTATTAATATTTTTTACTAACCCATTAATTATTTATTAATATTTTCTACTAACCCATTAATTATTTATTAATATTTTCTACTAACCCATTAATTATTTATTAATATTTTCTACTAACCCAGTGTTTATTATTGCTAAAAATGAGATCTGGTTGTTAATTTCAAATAAGAAAAATTAAAAATACTACAGAGGATTTTTTAAAAATTCGCTATTTACGCCCTGTTAGGCCATTTCAATGAGAATAAGACTTATCTGATATTTTTTAATCTAATCTCCTAGTAGAGGACTGGCCTAGTAAGTGTTGACTGTACAATCCACTGAAGCAATGATTAACTAACAGTATTCTTCAAAAACGAGTACGAAATAGAAATATGTGGATAAGATTGTTCAAATTAGACTATATAGCAATAAGGTCAGAAGAAAAGAACACCGTGACTATATCTTAAATCTTACTGACTTAATTTACTTCAAATATGATAAAACTACTACAAAATCAACATATTGTAATATTTCAGATTTATTAAAAAGAAATTTAAGGGTCAATATTATTCTCAGATCTAAAATATAGCTATGATGATTACAAGGTTCAAATGAAAGGACTAAATATTAAATAGATATGAGAATTTTATTTTAAATTATAAAACATTATTGACTCTTATCTCAGGGCAGGTTTTCCAGACTATCAGAACACAAAGATATTTAACTAAATTAATGGCTACTTAAACAAATAGAATTAAATCATATGTAAAGCAAACTAACCCATTATGTATGGTTCTTTGATGAATGATGGTTCTCGACGGCTTCTTCCTCAAAATCTACCTCTCTCAGTAAACAAAGGATTCAGTACCACTTGCTTCTAGGAGACGTCCTCCTCCTGGCGATCCAAAAAAAGAGTGTCTTCCTTCAAGTATAAACTTTTCTTGGGTTACTCTGACTCTTGATATCTTTTTTCTATTTATATAATGCTGACTGTCAACAAAGGATGGTCAGTGCCTCCTCTTCCAGGAGACATCATCTCTCCTAGCCGCCCAACAAACAAGTGTCTCTCATTTCCTTTTTTCATTCTCATTTCTTGATATTCGATGTAAACATCGATTGTAGTAGAACAGTTTTGAGTTTTTGTCCATGATTCTGTTTGCGTAGATTTTTCCTTAATACAATCATGACAGGAAAATAAGTAAAGTTGAAAAGATTTGAATCTTCTCAACATGACAGCGATTCCACCCACTTCAGAATTGTGCTGCCATCTTGATTACTTTTGACAATGTTTTCTACTCCATAGTTGACTGAACAAAATTGGCTAGCTTGCTTATTGGTACCGCAAAATAAATGAACAATATTGAACTTTGATAAATAAAATAAAATATAAATATAAAAGAACAACTATTTATTAAAAAAGAGGATATTACAATATATTAGAATTATATTTACCTGAATTGTTCTCCAACAGGGCTAAAACAAAGCACTATATGAAGATTTGAGCGCACTCTGTCGATCAAGAAATTGTAAACGGTTTCATTCGATGGAATGATACCAGCTTTTGCAACTATATCGTATAAAACAGATTTGATCTGGAAAATAAATAAAATCAAAACATAAATTATAAGTTATGATTAAATTAGATAATGCAAAGAACTTGGAATGATCATCAACCAAACCTCAATAAAACATCAATTATAATAATTTGTATGTCATCTTCCGGTACTTCGTTATACGGTTATTCGTTGGTTCATATATATTTTTAACTCTTCCTATCACCATTTGTCATCACCCTCTCACACGCTTTCTTCTTC
>NW_027106659.1:188594-199294 GCF_000696795.3 Halyomorpha halys
GTTGTTATCTTGTTCTGTTTTTAGCCCTGAAGAAGGCTAGAAACTCTAGCCGAAACGTTGGCACATTAAAATAAGTTAATCGAACTTATTTGTGTTTTTCATTGACCGCACCCCCAACCATCTTCTCCTCATCCATCATCCACGGTCAACTATCTCTCATAATTATAATAATTTATAGTAGATAAAAAAGTGATGAAGTAATTTTTCTAGATGAACCAGTCTACACGAGCAAACCTTTCGAATATTGTATAGGAAGCAGAAAATTTTCATTTTTTGACGAACTGAAATTCTATACCAAAAAATTATTCATTTTATTTCAAAATTAAAATTTTTCCCGGACCTACAGGTGTTACAAATCAAAACTTAAAAAAAAAATTATCTACTGTACCTGAAATGCTCCCATTATAATTTTTTATAACTTTCCAAAAGTAGATATATTGATTTTTGATAGAGAAGATCTCAAAAGTGCATCACGCCATTTTTTAATTTTAGCAACTTTTTAAATATAAGTCTAATCGTCCTGTTTTAAATAAATATTTCAAAGTTAAGATAAGACCATCATTAATTTAGGGTCTCAGGGGGAGAATGGTCCGGGAAGCTTTCCCTTCTACTATTTTTAGTATTATGATCTCCTTCGGATATTGTGACATGTCATCAGAGTTGGGAAAAAATTAGCTATAGTTGTAACTAATAACTAAAGTTGCCATGGAGACGACCCTTATTGTTAGCTAAAGTTGCCATGGTTACGACCCTTATTCATGAATGAACCATTGATAAATAAATATCGTTTCCATGGAAATTTTAGCTATTAGCTTCAACTATAACATTCAACCATTGGCACTATCGGGGTACCTTTGACCCTTTTTCTTTTACTTACATCACCTTTTCAAATGGACAGGTTTTTATAACTTTTTTGATTTTTGGATTCTATCTATCTTGAAATGTTAAACCTCAAATTTACAAGAGGGACTAATTTTTTTTTTTTTTTAATCGATCACAAAAAGTCACTACTGAAAATAATAAAATAAAATGATAATTTCTATAATAGAATACTTACTTCCTCAAATTCATCCGGTTTATAGAGATTAGCAACCTCACCAGTGCTCAAAACATTGTTCATTATTTCTAAAAAGGCTTCGTCTACGACCTGAAATAATCAATAGGTGAAGTATTCAATAATAATGTGTCGTAGGTTTATTATTCAAATTAACTATTTATTTCTTCAGTAAATAATAAATAATAAAATATATTGTAATATGCTCTTTTTAAGTAAATAGTATATTTTGATGTATTAAGGGTTTTTAATATGTTTTATTTTAAGTATCATTTTAATATTGTTCATTAGTTTTGTTGAACCACAAAGCAAGCTAACCAATTTTCATTGTCCATAATAAATTTGTGATTCAAAACAAAACCAAGATGGCGGTACGTATCCTTCAGTCAAAAAATCCGTGGAATCAAGGCCATGTTGAGCAGATTCAAATATCATAAAAACTATTTTAACTCTTCCCATCATAATTGAAAATACAGTAAATATAAGAAAAAATAGAAGTCAAGAAATGGTGCTAAAGAATAATATTCAGAAAGTAAATCATTTGCAAAAATCCCTAACTGTTGTGCAATAATCGATGTTTACATGGTTTTGGTTTTTAGGATTCATTTGTTGCTTGGGCAAGGATGGGACACGATGTTTCCAGGATGAGGAGGTCCTCATCAATTTTTGTCTAGCAAGGGTGGACATCTTAAAAAGGGAGACATCGGAGAGTCACTCTCGAAGAAAAAAGAGACTCTGAGTTTGGATTGCCTGGTGAGAGGACTGGAAGCAGGAAAGATTGTTGTGAGAGAGACATAGCTTTTTAGAAGTACTGGAAGCCATTTTGATGGTAGGAAATAGCATTATAGAAAAGAAGATTGTGAAATTGGTTAGTTTTGTTATACCTAAATTTAAATACCTGTGTAAAATAGATATTAATTTAATTAAGTGTGAATAGTAAAAGTGTCTGTTTCTGATTGTCTAGAAACCTGCCCTGAGATTAAGAGTCTTTTATATTATAAAATTTAAATAAAATTCTATTATCTATTTAATATTAAAGTTTTTAATTTGAACCCAAGCTATCTTTTAAGATATGAGAATTTAAGTTAAAAAAATATATAAAATTCCATTCATTTTATTTTAATAAATTTTTGATTATTACAATATGTATGAGGAGAAGATGATTGGGGGTGCGATCAGTAACTAACACAAATAAGTTTAGAGAACTTATTTAATAGTGAGTGACTTAGATTTCTGATCTTCTACTAGTAGCCCCGATGAAGGCTAGAAACTCTGGCTGAAACATTGGCATTATTAAATAAGTTCTTTCAACTTATTTGTGTTATATTTTTACCGCACCCCCAACCATCTTCTGCTCATATATATATTTTCTACGCTCAACTATCTCCTCACCATAATAAAATATATGGTATGTCCACTCACACAATGATCTTTACTGCTAGCTACCATGATGTATTTTCACTAATATAAGTTCGATTAAGATCACCTTTTTCCCCCCTCAATTCATTACTTATTGTAATATCATCTTTTTTTGATAAAAAGTTGTTTTTAATATATAGGTGGTTTTATTTATATTTTATTTTATGAATCAAAGTTAATAGAGAGAAAAGTTGATAAAGAATTAATGAAATTAATCTAAGAAGAAATAGAAGACGATAACAATTATCAATGAAGTATTTAAATCATGAATTATTGCAAGTGAATTACAGCAGTTAAGCTACAATCTATTTTTTGAATCAATGATTGAACATCAAGGCATGAGAATGAACAAAGGAAACTAGACACTTGTTTGTTGGGCGGTTAGGAGAGATGATGTCTCCTGGAAGAGGAGGTGCTGATTATCCTTTTTTGACAGTCAGTGGTAGATAAATAGGAAGAAGACATCAAGAATCATCAGTCATCCAAGATTACATAATTGAAGGAAGCGAGCACTCTTTGTTTGGAGGGTAGATGGATTGGACGTGTCTGGGAAACTAGGAGGAGGACCGACCATTTGCCTACGGTCAGTGGTAGATATTGAGAAAGAAGACATCAGTCATCAAAGAAGATCATATAATTGGTTGTTTGCTCTACATAGCATTTAATTATATTTGTAAAAGTAGCTATTAATTTAGTTAAGTGTCATTGTGTTCTGCTTGTCTGGACCCGATCTGAGATAAGAGTCAATAATGTTATATAATTTAAAATAAAATTCTCATATCTATTTAATATTTAATTTATTCATTTAAACCTTGTAGTCCTCAAAGCTATCTATACTTTAGATATGAAAATAATAAAAAACTATTAAATTTCCTTTTATTTAATTTAATAAATAAGGATATTACATTATAGAGTAGTAATATAGACATATAATATACTGTTGGAAATCCAATATTTTAGAAAAAACAATATCTGGCATATGCAGTAGTAATAGATAATGGAGAGTGAAAAAAAATGTGTAAATAACTGAAATTATATTGGAATATAAATAGTTGACTGTATTCGGTGTATGAAGAAGATATCAGTCAAGTACTGTATTCACTTTTTGTGCCTCAAGGAATATACGCATTTCTATCCCACTGGTGAGAAGCCATAAATAATGATGACAATCATATTAATAATAATAATAAAGGCTTAACGAGCCCGAAGGTTCGATGCCAATACTACCAATTGCTCTCTACGTACATCCATTCTTTACACACGTTCCAGTGATGGCCCTCTAAACCCAATTCTACTAAATCAGTTTTAACGCAATCCTCCCATCTACGTTTCGGTCTACCCCTCGGTTTAGTGTTTATTAACATTTTAGAGAGCTGCTCAATATTAAGCCCAACGACCTTACACACCCATCTTATACGCTGCAATGCTATAACTTGAATTATATTTACCGGGTGTAGGTCCCTTAATTTAGTACTTTGTAGTCTTCTAAATTCTCCCGTTAATTCATGCTTTTTCGGTTTAAATATCTTTTAGGGTAAGAGACCACGTCTCGCACCCATAAAGAACAGTGGGAAGGATAATAGTTTTGTAAATTCTAATTTTTAAGTTTTTCGATAGAAGGCATGAGCTAAGCATTTCAAAATTGAAAAATAACAAGCATTTCCCGCCTCCAACCTAGCATTTACTTGCTCATCAATTTTGTTTCTTCTAGTTACCGTAGAACTTAAATGCTTAAACCTATCTACCTGTTCCAACATATTTCCTCCTATATCTATATCACTGAAATTGCTCGCATTTCTACTGCTAACCATGTATTTTGTTTTATCCCTATTTATTTCAAGACCTAGTTCCTTACTGGAGTTTATTAATGCGGTATATTTAGTTCTATAGTTTCTTTGTCCTCACCTAATAATACCAAATCATCAGCATACCCAAGCACCGGTATTTTACCACCCAAAGTTAAACCCTTTTTGGTATTCATCACACTTCTAATGACACCCAATTAATTGAATGCCCTACTCACATATTTTTAGTTCACACAAAATACCACAAAACAGTCATTGATCCTACTGAGGTGGCAATCATATTAATCAATAAAATTTATTTCAAGTATGAAAAAATTGATATTTAGTTTAATTTTAAAAATGGATAGAACTAATAATTATACTTCTCTATTTATAACCTTACTTGGTTATCTCCAAGTAGAAAAGACAAAGGATTATCTTTGACTCCCGTAGTATAGTAAACATGCTTTAGATCTTCTTTGAACTCGCCAACTCCGTACGTTCTTGTTAACTGAATCTGATATGTTCTATACTGACATTGCCAAGCGCCTAGCCTGGCTAACGATGACCTCCCGATTCCACCTGAAAATTAAAATAATTCTCATTTCTTTAATCAATGAAAATATATTTGTTTAAAATCAATTCTTGTCCTAACCTATTCCAACCAATAAAATATGTCCTCTAGGTTGTGACACAACTCTTGCAACCCTACAAATATGCTGAATGGCTTCTTCGAACAAGACTAAAGAGACATGAATGACACCGGGTGTTTGGTTGTATTCTTCCATTTGTCTTTGAATAGTTTTAGTAAGTTTTTGTACACTTTCTACTTCGGCGTACATACTGTACTGATTCATGAAATCACCTGGTAACAAGAAAGAAAAATCAAATAAACTATAAATATTATTAAATCAAATTCCAGTTCTAATAATGACATTAGGAATATTTATTAAATTACAGAATATTGGGCACTCGCTTCCTCCACATAGAGTGAGTAAGGGTACACCAAATGAACTGTGAAGTATGCTCCCAATTTGTTCGCGAAACCATGCTAAATCGCTAAAACACATAATTAAATTAATAAATCATTAACATTAAAATAATCAAATAAAAGATATAGCAAAAGGAATAAAATTTATTATCAAGTGTTATGGTAATTTCAATACATAACAATATCCGAGAAATAAAACTACCATTAAAACTTCTTTTATTATTAATTCTATGATGTTTTGGACTCGCCACCCATTTTCTCATCAATATCTTTCTTTAACAATTAGTTTGTCTAACTCTCTTACATGATTAAAATCTTTTGGCTAATTTATAATTGTTGAAAATCTTTCTAATATCTTCTGGTATTCAATAATATGGTAATATTCCCTTTCCATTTTCATGCACTTCACAATGATCAGTTTTTTTTCTAAGGGTTATATAACATAAGGAAATATATAATAATTTAAAGGAAATTAAACTACCTTCAAAACTTCTGCCATCCTTTTATTACCATTTTGATAAGGAAAACCTTACTACTTCCTTAGACTCACCGTCTATTTTTAAAAAAATATATCTTTTTTAATCCTTTTAGTGCCAGACAAAAAAGAGGAGCCTATGCCAAGCTAACCGGCCAAATTTTATGATTTTACTAGGGTTTAGAAAAAGGCTCATAAAATACAATATTTACATAATTCCAAGAGAAGTATATTAAGGATGAAATAGAGATTAAAACAATGAAACTAATTTTTCTATGAAAAATATATATATAAATATATATATAAAAGTATAAATAATCATAAAAATTTAGTTCTCTCTTACAAAACATATTTTTACCTATGAAGTCATCTTTTCTTACTTATATATACAATATATTTTGTACAAAAATAAATGATATTGCATAACAAAAATAAAGAATAACTGCAAGATTCATGGTGTCTGACAGATTAAGGGCAAGTATCTATGAATCACATTTTTATTTATTTTTTTACGTTGTTGAAAAACTATTTTCTTTAATTCTCTCATAATGAAATTAGACCATATATATTGTATTATAAATATGTTTTGAGATAGATTTCTTTTGCAATGCGAATAGTAAAACTCTAAAAAGTTCGGCACTAAAAGGGTTAATTATTAGTTTTGCTAACTGTCTAACAAGATTAAAATTACAATTGAAGTATACATATTATTGAATACCAGAAGACATTGGAAACATTTTCAACAACTATAAATAAGCCAGAGGATTTTAATCATGTAAGAGAGTTAGCCCAACTAATTGTAAGAAAAGATATTGATTTGAAAATGAGCGGTGAGTCTGTGAATTATGAGATATTTCACATTCAAATCAACATTGATATACTTTTATTAAATCAAGTATTAATCCCTGGAGGGGCAGGTTGTGTTAGTGTGTTAGTAAATAGATGATAATTATTTTAATAATATAATATAAGAATAAATCTTTTAGTGGGTCTCGTATGACTATATTGTTATTATAATTATGAGAGATAGTTTAATTGTGCCAACGTTTCAGCTAGAGTTTCTAGCCTTCATCAGGGCTAAGAACAGAACAAGATAACAACCAATAAGTATAGAAAAAAAAAATATGAAAACATGACATAAAGCGAATAATTTAACAGAATGGAATTAATAAAATGAAGTGGTGAGAGAAGTGGAAAATAAAATGTATACATAGGTAATTGAAAAAGTAGGTAAAATAACATAATTAAGGTGAAATGCAAATGAAGTTATATAATGCAAAGAAGTATGAATATATTAGTTATTAATGAAAGGAATATGGTCCGGGTGCGGTCAAGAAAAACTCAAATAGTAGAAATATACTAATTTAATGAGCCAACGTTTCACCCCACGTTGCAGGGCTTCTTCAGGGCTATTTTGACGGCAGTCAAAACTAAAATGAGCCCCGTGTGTTTCGTGACATACTGGAAGATTATTGATTGACCGTGTGTGAAGATGAAAGGAATATGGTCCGGGTGCGGTCAAGAAAAACTCAAATAGTAGAAATATACTAATTTAATGAGCCAACGTTTCACCCCACGTTGCAGGGCTATTTTGACGGCAGTCAAAACTAAAATGATTTTAGTTTTGACTGCCGTCAAAATAGCCCTGAAGAAGACCTGCAACGTGGGGTGAAACGTTGGCTCATTAAATTAGTATATTTCTACTATTTGAGTTTTTCTTGACCGCACCCGGACCATATTCCTTTCATCTTCACACACGGTCAATCAATAATCTTCCATTAGTTATTAATAATTTAAAAATTGAAATATGGAAAGAACTTATTTGTGTTTCATTTCGACCGCACCCCCAACCATCATCTCCTTGGACTATATTGTTATATCTTATCTGTGTGAGGAGTTGGAAGTTTTGCTATCATGGTCACTCCTCCATCTTCTAATAGCTTCCTTCGCCAAGGTTGAGCGGTGGGCAAAAAGGTGAAAGCTATGAAATTTTCACCTGGTGTCTGGAAAAATGTTATTTTTGAGGCTGCCCAGCTAGTCATCGGCTGTGGCGTAGTAGTAGGGGTATTCCTGGTTCTATCTTGCATGGCCTGATAGATAATACCAGGGGGCTTTGCAGACTTCAGGGTCTTCCGACGTACATGGCAAGGGGGGACAAAAAAATGAGGCCCTCGACCCTGACTTTATATAAAATCAAAAAGGTAGGAAAATATCAGTCATGCAAATCCGATGAGTCATTTTTTTTTTTTTTTTTTAGGTACTGTTAACAAAAATGAAATAAAAATTGATGAGATAAATTTTAATAGTGTGTGCCTTTAGACTATTCTGTCTTTACATGTGTTTACCAATTCACATAATAAAGCTGCCTATTTAATCATTGTTCAATTCATATTCTATTTAAGTTTATGTATCAATTATTTAATTATGTATCAGTTAGTTAAGTTTATGGATACATATATACTTAAGTTTATATGTTGTCTTCAAGCATTTATGCTAACGGATTTCTTCAATGTATTTTTGTAATTCATTATTTTGCCACTGCACTAGTTTACTTGATGTTGGAACCTGCCTTCAGACAGTAGGTTTCTTACATTAACTATCTTCTTTTCTTTTCTTAGCATCTTTTCCCTCTTCTTATTCCTTCTTCTATCCACCTTTCTTATTCTTTCTTCCTCACGCACATTATTAAGTTATGTTCACAATATCTAATTAAATTAGATTATCTAGATAAGTATTGATTAATACTATTGGTTCGTATAATTTTATATATAAGTCTTTAATTTTTTTATGCTACTTACACATATGTGATTACATATATATATTTTTTAAAATTAAATCTTACTTTACTTTTAACTTTTGCAGGTTTTTCCCCTTATCGAGTTGCCTGTCTAAGTCAGAGCTAAATTAAATAAATTTTAAATAATTTCCAATATGTACATGCATTTGCTTAGTTAATTTTTTTCTTTCATTCTTAATTTTAATATTACTACATTCCAATACAGATTCAATATTCTTATAATATTACACTATACATTTTCTTTAATACTATTTATGTACCTATATTATCTGTTATCCTCTTATTATTTTGTATTTTCTTTTAATCATTATGGTTGTTCTATCATTTTTAGTTCTTAGCTGTGATGAAGGACTGACATTTGGGCCGAAACATTGACACTAATAAATAAGTTTTTACTTATTTGTGTTACTATGTCATTGCCGTCATGATGAAATAAAAACTATATTAGCGATTCAACATGACTAGAGAAAACAATACTCTTAGTTATTAGACACTCGCTTAGTGAATTCTATTTAGATCAATTTAATAAGAAGAGATTAATAAAAGGTGAATATAACCAAAATAACACACTTTTCATTTATCAATCTATCACTGAAAACCCTAAAACACTCATGAAGCCAAAGTCGTAAAAGCTGCGGTTTAGTCGGCTGATAGTCTACCCCGGACCGAAGCAATCCCTGGTAAACCTGTAATCACCATCAACCTAATTTATAGCATCAAATATTAAAATAAAATCTATAAAAATAAATGAATCATTTTTACCTTTGAAATGTCTCTCAGATTAAATAAATAATGCATTTTAGCTGGTGTTGGTAACATTTTTGCAACAGTCTTTTTAAAAATAGTCAAAGTAGCCAACGTAATTAATTCAGCTAGAAAATAATTATAAAATAATTACTTACAAAACAATTTGAAAAATATGACAAAACTTTCTAAATCAATAAAAATGAAGGGATCATTTTAAAAACAATACATTTATTTTAAAAGCACATATCTCGTCTGGAATAATCGTTTCGATTATATAATTATATTAGAACAGAAATATTTTATTTTATCAGTGAGCACAATTCAAATTGTTCAACCAAAGCAAAGTTTTGGTAAGGTACGAAATGATAGGATGCAGATTTAATGGTACAAAGAAAGGGTTTTAATTGAGGATTGAAACACAAAAATTAATAAACAAGTAAATAGAATTACAAATAAAACAGAAAATTATTAAATTAACAAGATTTTTCTTTAACGAATCAAAATAGCATGAACAATAGAATTAACAGAATAACAGAACTGTGATAAAAGAACTTCCATATTCTTTTCAGGAGCCTCGGAGGATTGTCAGGAATGAAAGAAGAAGTAAGGTTGGAAAATAGAGGGTTTGGGTCGAGGCCATCTTCTTCTCAGGCGCCTCAGAGGATTGTCAGAAATGGAAGAGGAAGCAAGGTGAGTAACTGGGTTAATGAGTGGGTGGTTAGGGAGTTTATAATGAAAGGACAACTAAAAATATAAACTTTTTTAATCCTCTTATCCTGCCTTCTGGTCAAAAATTTCGGTTGTACTGTGTTTCCCTCTTGAGCTTCTATAATTTAATTTTTTTTTTAAATAAGACTTCCAGAAATTGCATATAATCAATTAATGTCATTTATAACAATTTAAAAGAAAAAAATTCAAATAAATAAGCATTTTATTTATAATTATCATATTATGTACTTAAACAACTATTCAATAATACGGGGGCAAATTAGGTAAGTTTACAAAATGATGTAAAAATATTTATTTATTTGAATTTTTTGTATTAACTCTCAAAAGTCGCTTGTCTTTTATACGTGATTCTCACATGGTTCCGGTAAATATGCAAGTAATATCAGTAAAATATAAAAGTAATATCAGTAAAGCAACTGTAATGTTAACTATAACATTTATAAGCCTTGACAACAAACTATCGTATATTTTCTGTTACTGCGGCAAAAGTGTTAGCCTCTACCATTCTTTAACTATTTGATAGTAACAGTTATGACAGCATTCATAGTCATGACAGTTTTTACAGTAATGTACTTTGTTTGGCGTGATCAGTAATAGTACAAGTAGTAAGTGGACAGACAGTTGTATATATACATATTTTTTTTGTACCAATTTTATTTATTGATAAATATTACAATCTGCCACCATGTTGTTGAGCAATAAGT
>NW_027106659.1:200869-209724 GCF_000696795.3 Halyomorpha halys
TAAGAATCAATAATGTTATATAATTTAAAATAAAATTCTCATATCTATTTAATATTTAATTTATTCATTTAAACCTTGTAGTCCTCAAAGCTATACTTTAGATATGAGAATAATAAAAAACTATTAAATTTCCTTTTATTTAATTTAATAAATAAGGATATTACATTATAGAGTAGTAATATAGACATATAATATACTGTTGGAAATCCAAATTGGTTTATATTTTAGAAAAAACCAATATCTGGCATATGCAGTTGTAATAGATAATAGATAGTGACAAAAAATGTGTAAATAACTGAAATTATATTGGAATATAAATAGTTGACTGTATTCGGTGTATGAAGAAGATATCAGTCAAGTACTATATTTACTTTTTGTGCCTCAAGGAATAGACATATTTCTATCCCACTGGTGAGAAATCATAAATAATGATGACAATCATATTAATAATAATAAAGGCCTAATGAGCCCGAAGGTTCGATGCCAATACTACCAATTGCTCTCTACATACATCCATTCTTTACACACGTTCCAGTGATGGCCCTCTAAACCCAATTCTACTAAATCAGTTTTAACGCAATCCTCCCATCTATGTTTTGGTCTACCCCTCGGTTCAGTGTTTATTAACATTTTAGAGATCCGCTCAATACTAAGCCCAACAACCTTACACACCCATCTTATACACTGCAATTTATAATTTAAAATAAAATTCTCATGCCTAATTAATATTTAATCTTTTCATTTGAACCTAGCAATCATCAAAGCTATACTGAGAAACATAAAAATAAAAACTTTTTCATAATTGTTACCTTTACAATATTATATTTTATCTTCTATTAATATCAACTACTATTAGCAGTAGCAATGAATTCATTGCTATGTATATTTCCAAATTTGTCATTATTTTACATTTATTTTCATATTTATACGTAATTGAAGTTGTTATCTCATTTTGTTTTTCAGCTCTGATCAAGGCTGATTCAAGTTGAAATGTTGGCACAAATTAACAAGTTTTGTTTATTTGTGTGCCTTTGCTTCCTGCATCCCTGACATCTTCTCTTATCAATCTACAGTCAACTATTCACAACTCATTATTAAAAATATAAACTATTTTTACCATGACTCGTGAGTTCATCTTTGTATGAAAGATGTTGTTTCAGCATAGTTGTGAATATGGATTGTATCTGAGCATCATTAGGAAATGTCACTGCGAACACGGAGAAACGAGACAACAATCTGGCTGTAATCATATTACGACCACCACCTGGTGGTCCCATAGCAGCCAGTAAAAGCATATCCTATAAATAAACAACACAAAACATTGAAGGAGTTATTAAATATTTATTCTCTGAAAAGAAAAATCTTAGTATGGCTTAAAAATCAAGAGAGTATTCAAATTTGAAATAAATATTAATTTTAACTATATTAAAACTTCAATAGTTTTACAGAAAAATATTGGATGCAATGCATCACTGAAATTTTATTCACCAACCCCTGAGTTTAAATTATTACTGGCTAGTCTCAAAATGGAAATTTATTTATTATTACGATAACAATACTTCTTTTTTTTTTCGTACCCTCCTAAATATTTAAATTAGTTGCTTATACGTACATATGGTGAGGTGTGCCATATGTACAGCTGGCTGTCGGAATACTTTCGATTGCCTTTAGGCATTATAGGGTAGGTGAAAGTTGCAGTTAAGGATGTAGACTTGATTGGCTTACGCCAGTAGATTATTGGAACGGGGGGGGGAGTAGGGGGGCTGTTCCGATAAGAATACTTCTTCATGATATATTTACATTTATAAGTCAGTTAAAAGCTTCTATTACTGAGTTTCTGTGGTTGTAATTACAATAGTAAAAAAATTATGACTTCTGTTATAATAATCATGGAAACATGAAAAAAAAAAAAAATGTTTTCTCCTTTAGTTAATTATCAAGTTCTTTCATAGCTCATTTCATTCATTAATGTTTGAGGAAGACCCTCTCTCACATTTTGAATAGGAATTAAAGATGCTGCCATCTAGTGGCAAGATGAAGCAGTAGTCTCTGTAGACATCTTGGCCTGTAAAAACTGCAGAGTGAACACAATATCAAGACCTACATCGTTTTCTGGCTGAGATCAACCGTTCAGGATGAGTGATTAGTTTCACATAGCAGCCGGGCAGGATGAAGGAGGGAAGAGACCATAATAGAAGAAAGAGTCTTCAAATTAATCAAAATCTTAATAGCTCAACAATCAACCACCAAGTAAAACTATATCTTCTATTATAATATGTGATACTACTTAAATCAATACTCAAAATTAATTTAACTAACAACTAACCCATATTGTAAACAATTTTGGCTAAATCACATATAATCAGTTGTTTTGTAATTCACTTAAGAATAGAGATTTTATTTCCACTTTGTTTGTACCATGCATAATTTATTTGTCCACTCCATTTATACCAAGAAATTATAATTAATTCAGGTAATATCCCCCAATAATGTTAACTGGGGAATACTTGAACTAAACAATTACCGCTATTTATGCTATATTAAATATTAATTTGTAAATATTTGTTAATAGATGTAGTTTTCAATTAATTGCATTTTTATTTTGTATTTTCATTAGAATTGTATTTTTATAAAGAAACTGTATGTATTACCTTTTATTGTAATGTTTATATGCTGGAATAATGGTCAGTAAGGATTATTTTGCCTAGCAACAATACAACAATCTACAGCATAATATTAGTCGCTTAGTCACTTATTGTGTAGTCCACTAGACATATTCCCCAGACCCTGTCTGTGTAAGTTGTTATTAGATTGCTGTATAGACGTGGGTCCAACAACGTTATAACAATTGGACTTGAAAACATTGTCTCAGACCTTTTGGAGCAGATAATGTTCTCTTCAGGATCCATCTTGTCTCTGACACATCGGAGTCCGTTCAGCAGTATTTTATTTTATCTCAAAAGACACTTCTATTTTAATTTTTGTTTTTTATTTTATTTCTGAAGGTATTATTTTGATTTACTATTGTTAGCTTAGCAAAATAATTGTTTATAATCCGAGCCAGCTTTGTTTTGTTTTTGTTCTTTTTATAGCTTTCAACAGATAGACATCGTCAATTTGAGGTAAAAAAAAAAAAATTAAAGGTACTTTACAGAAGAATTTTTTAAAATGTATCATTTGAGCCCTGTTAGATAATTTCAATCGGAATAAAACCAAGCTAATTTTAACGACCATTTAATTTTATATTAAAAGTTAGAGGTGTCTTTGATAAAAAAAAGAGTTAAATCACTGATTTCATTACTCTTCCGGTAAGTTTATTTTAGCCAAAAATGTTGCTGTAACATCTCAAGCATATACCTCACTTAAATACGTAATTTAAGTTTCGCACACATAGACCATTTAGCAAGACTTGCTTATTTGGGCTCAGCGGACATTACATGTATTTTCATTGAGAACTCAGATACAAAATTTTACGCGATTCCAATATTTCTCCTTATTATATATTCAATATATAGGTAAGTGAAAGTAAAAACCTATTACTCTATCAAATTCTTAACTATATTTAATTACCTTCAAAAACATTTTGGTTTGATCTTGCCTGTTGTACCAAAATCCGTAATCTATCCACTGCCTCATCAGTTCGAGAGGAGGCTGTGAACCGTAGACCTCTTTAGCAGGCATGTTGAAATCATCCATAAATGTTATCATTATTTTTCCTTTAAAAAAAAAATAAATATATATACTCCTACGCATATTGAACTTTCCTATATCAATAATCTAAGGTTGATTCTCCTAAAAATGGCTATTTTTATGTTCATGATTCTCATTCCTTTTAAAGTTTCTATCCTGGCAACTCTGATTATGCTCATTTACAGTGATTAAAAAGAGTATTCGTACACCATTTATTTTTTAATTTAATAAACTTTATTCTAATCAAAGACAATTAAATCGTTTACCGTGCAACTCTCTAACAAATAAATATTTACATGAAACAAACAAGACATAAATTACAAATATAATTATTATATTTAAAAAAACATGTTTTTCTGGGGCCAAAAAAGTATTCATAAGTTAAATGTCAAAGAATTGTAAATAACTAATACATATGTACATATCTTAATATTTTTGTATGGAATATGGTCCGGGTGCGGTCAAACTCAAATAGTAGATAATTATACTATTTTATTGAGCCAACGTTTCGCCCCACGTTGCAGGGCTTCGTCAGAGCTAAAAAAGATACAAACACTATAGTTACAAAAAGGAAAAAAAAGAAAAAACATAAGTGTAAAATAACAGGAGTATAAAATGTAAAAAATAATATTTTGTGTTGAGAATCAACCTTAATATTTTGTTTGAAGTCCCTTGGCATTAACTATAGCCTCATTAGACAGACACATTAGATTTGCCAGACATTGTTTCTAAATGTTTTTTAATTCCCTGGAACTAATTTTTGAATTTTTACTAGCTAGTCATACAAAATTTCTGGCCTCACTAGTAGTTATTAATTTAGGCCGCCCTGAGCGTTTTATGTTGTGTATAGATCCACATTTAAACTTTTTGATTATGTATTGTACAGTGGTATGGCTCCGTTTAACATGTTTACTCTCTCATCCTGAAAACTTGTTGGAATGAGGAAACAATTCTGTCTTTAGTGTCGGAACTCAACTAACATGTTTTATGACCCATTGTGGGAGCTGCGAAGTATAACTGGCTTGATGTATTACTATTAGTGAGGGCAATCAGTCACCATTTGAATCTACTGCTCCAAAACCAGTCCTGGCATTGTTTTGACCTGAGGATTACTTAAAACTTCCCAATATTCACTTGTACGAATACTTTTTTGGCCCAGAAATACTTGGTTGTTTTTTTTTTCATGAAAACAATTATTTGTTAAAGAGAGTTGTAGAGTAAAAACATTAATAATTTTTTACGAAAATAAAGTGTATTAAACTAAAAAATAAATGATGTACGAATGCTTTTTTCATCACTGTAAATAATGTGCTTCTCTTGATAAACGAATGCCAGTATGCTGCAATAAGTCTAGTCAAAATAGAACTGATTTACTGGCTGAGCCACATATAAAACAGCCATAGTCCATATTAAATGTGATCATCGTCTGATAAATTCTTGCTGGTATCCCAAGGCTGATATCCTATCTCCTGGAAAAGAAAGAAGTGACTGAGATATAGCAGTGTATAATAACACTTACTTCTCTTTGTCAAGAATACTGAAATCCAAAAAAATCTGAAACTAAGAGAGTATATAAAGCCAGCTCTGATATACGGCTGCGTACTCAGAAAGCAGAAAGAGGTACTCTAGAAAGTAGAATCAAGAGATTTGAACAGAAAGTCCTCCATACAATTACAGAAGCGATCTGGGATCAGAGCAAATGGAGAAGGGCTAACTGTGAACTGCTTGCAGAGACTGGTCAGTCATTATCTCATTATATGAAGGCAAGGAGGTTAAGATAGGTAGAACATGTGGCTTGAAGCAATCCATCAGGGACCATGTTGATAGTTGGCAAGAGACCTTGTAGATGGCTAAAAACAAGAGGAATAGACAGAATCAATAAAAATATGAAAGAGTTACATGCAGCAAACTGGAAAGCAGTAGCCCAAGAGAGGCAGGCGTGGAGAAGGCTGGTTCAGGCGACCAAAAGGTCTACAAGATCTGTAGAGCCAACTGAAAAAAAAAAAAAAAAAAATTCTAAATGTGAAGTAAAATAAGGAAGACATCCCAGAAAGGCCAAGATATGTAATCAGGGAAGAACATTGTAAGACTTAGTAGGATCGAGTTAACAGAACACTTGTGACCCTGAATGGGCTCTAAATCTTCATGGTTTGTAACCATTAGAATATAATAGTAATTAAGTTTTGATCATCTTCTCAATTTATTCCATATGAATCACTATTTATTTTTGAGACAGTTTACAGTTGACAGCTCATTCACAGCTCTGTAAGCAAAACCTTAGCTAAGGAAAGTACATCCAACAGGAAGAAGGTACAGAAGTTTAATTTAAAATAGATTTCAATGATGAGGACATATAAAAAAAATTGAGGTCTCAGTCACCCAAAACAATGCATATAGTTTGCCAGAGAAGGAAGTAGAAAGGTTTCTCTAGGACATTAAAAGAATATAAAAGTCAGTTGAGAAGGCCCAAATTCTTCATAAGAAACATTGTATTTGAAGTTAACGAAGATAATTTATCCTTGCTAATAAAAATTTGTTTGATTAAACAGGGATTGTTCCCATACTAACACCTGATATCATCCTCAATAAAAAACTAGCATAGTCTCCTTTTGTATTTGTCTGCATATCCTATTTTATTTAATATACGAATAAATGATTGTCTAAAATCAAAATTGTACATTTATTACATATCTGGCGCCCAAACAGGGACTTCACCTTCAAGGCAATATCAGCTCTCTGCAGCTTTTCTTAGTACTTTCCTTTTTCTTCCATCGCAAAGTAAGAATGTGCTTTATCTAACCTAAATGATCTTTGTCTCCTCTTACTTACTCACACAGGCTTCTTGACTCATTGACACTATTGTATATTAAGTTATCTAAAATAATAGGAAATATACCTGCAGAGGGAATATAAATGCCTTTAGTTCTCTTTTCAAGCCTGTTGATGATAGAATCTTGCAAGTTACCAGATGAGGTCTAAAAAAAATAATATATATTTCGTTTAAGTATAAGAGTATTTAGCAAAATTAAATTGTTCAAAATATGGTTTTAAGGTAAAATAAGCATTGAAATCTATTCATTTTTTCTTTTCGAACACCCACTTAATATTCCTTCAACTAAAAAGTAATTTAAAAATGCATTTCTGTCTTTGCCATTCCTTATTCCTAAGTATAGTGCATCTAAGAGGAGTTTGCCTGTAGGGAAGGGAACTCATGTCCTCCACCTAGCTCCTTCTCCTACCTCACCATAAAAAACACCTCCCCTCCTACTAGAAACAAAAAGTTTGTTCCAAGATGCAGTCTTGAACTTTGATATGCCAAAATGTGTACAAAGTTCTGGACTGATAAATGGAAGGTTTCTCATTTCTTTAGGTTATCCTTTATCTTTGACTAGGACTTTTTCTCATTGATTCTTGTTTTACGTTGTTTTGTAGGCAAATATATTGAAAACTCTGTTCTGACTTGCTATTTAAGAACATAGTAGCTCCAAAAAAGTCATTTTTGAGATTTGATAATCATTGTGTTATCACAACGTTTTCAAAACTTTATGACTTTGTCAATAGGTTAATTTCTAAAGATAAAAATTGGAAATAGTTTCTGATTACCACACTCTCAGCATATTTCAGAGACAGCTATTTATGAAGGTCTGCAGCTTTATTGTCAACTATTTGGTGACTTTTCATACAATAGTTCTGATTTCATATATATATATATATATTGTAATGTCCTCTTTTTTGATAAAAAGTTGTTTTTATGAATAGATGGTTTTTAGTTTATGTATCAATGTTAATATTTGTTGATTTGTTTTATTAAATAAAAAAAGAACTGAACCTATTTTGATTAGTCAAATATGGAGTGAAAATACATCGTTCAAAATATTCAAGATGGGGGAACATGTCCTTTTGAAGTCTGGTGAATTGCTGTTATGTTGAGAAGATAGATTAAAATTTTATCAACTTTTGTTATTTTCTATTATTATTTTATTTACTGTAAATTTAAGTAAAAACAGAAGAGGATAATAAGTATTAAGGAAAAATAAAGAGAATCATGAACAAAAACTCAAAACCATTGTGCTACAATCCATGTTTACATCGAATATCAAAGCATGAGAATGAACAAAGGAAATTTTTTTTTTTTTGTTTTTTCCCTACACCACAGGAAGTGGGTTATTACACCATTTTCCCTCTCGCAGCCCAATACAATTTTAATCGTCCTCTTAGTAGGTCCGCATCTCGCTCAACATCTTTCAGACCAACACATGCCAAAAGATGGTCCCCATCCATGTCTCCCATGTTGCATAGAGGACATTTCGGGGAATCTACGATGCCAATTCGATGGAGGTGTTTTTGGAGCAGATCATGTCCTGTCACTAGCCGAAAACAGGCCACTCTCTCAGCTCTGCTAAGATTGCCGGGGATTCTTTTTTCCCTATCCAGTAGGCTCTCCCACTTCTTTCCTTCTGCTTGAACTTTGTGTCTAGCACTTGTTCTGTCCTTATAATAAGAGCTTATAAGTGATTTCACTGTTCTGTAGGAAAGTGGTAGAACAGGCTGGTTCTCTGCACAACCAGGAAGGAAATGTGAACACTTGTTCGTGGGGATGACGTCTCCTGGAAGCAGGTGGTGCTGACCTTTGTCTACTGTCAGTGGTCGATATTTAGAAAGAAGATCAAGAGTCAGCAGTCATCCAAGAAGTGTATATCATTAAAGGAAGAAAAACTCTCTTTGTCCGGATCGCCAGTAGATTTGACCTGCCCTGGAAACTAGAGAAAGAGCGACCCTTTGTCTACTGTCAGTGGCAGTGTAGTTTTTGAGATAGAAGACATCAAAAACCATCAGTCATCAAAGAAGAATATATGATTGGCTAGTTTGCTCTGCCTAGGATTTAATTATATTTGTAAAAGTAGCCATAAATTTAGTTAAGTATCTTTGTGTTCTGGATTGTCCGGAAAACTCACCCTGAGATAAGAATCAATAATGTTATATAATTTAAAATAAAATTCTCATATCTATTTAATATTTAATTTATTCATTTAAACCTTGTAGTCCTCAAAGCTATACTTTAGATATGAGAATAATAAAAAACTATTAAATTTCCTTTTATTTAATTTAATAAATAAGGATATTACATTATAGAGTAGTAATATAGACATATAATATACTGTTGG
>NW_027106659.1:209774-213718 GCF_000696795.3 Halyomorpha halys
ATCTGCCTGAATCTGATTGAGGATACTTCTTTTCACACGGCAGACTACCGCTGCTTTCAGTGCTTTTGCATCTTCGTTGTCCAATAGATCCTCCGACATCTATATATATATATAAGTTACAGCCTTAGTCAGCTGTTACTTCTATGTCAGCTGACTGAGGAGATCAGCTGACCGCATGTATATAAAGAGATGTACCGAACCCAATAAAGTTAGTATGTTACAGCAGTTATTATATTAATTATGAGTGATAGTTGACCATGGATGATGAATGAGGAGAAGATGGTTGGGGGTGCGGTCAATGAAAAACACAAGGCTAGAAACTCTAGCCGAAACGTTGGCACATTAAAATAAGTTAATCGAACTTATTTGTGTTTTTAATTGACCGCACCCCAACCATCTTCTCCTCATTTAATTATATTAATTTTTTAAACTGTTGAGGTGAAAAAACTTCCAAATATAATATAACATATTCTATATTTTGCTTATACAACGTTTCGGGACAATTATCCCATACTCATGCACCTTTGGAATCCACATATTTGTCATATTTTATATTTCCATATTGAAATCATGTTATCTATCTAAAAACTTGTAGTTAAAATCGTTTATAACTACATTATTTAAATTACTGTATTTTTTTAAAATTTAAATAATGTAGTAATAAAACAATTTTAAATTATGAGCGTGTAGATGGCATGATTTCAATATAGAAACTGAAAATATGACAAATATGTGGATTACAAAGGTGCATGAGTATGAGATAATTGTCCTGAAACATTGTACAAGCAAAATATAGAATAGCTTATATTTTATTTGGAAGTTTTTTTTCACCTCAGCAATTTAAAATAGTTTATTTTTAAATAAATTTTTATTGAAAATTTTAAACATTGACATTGACTGTTTTTACAATAAGCCATAAATATTAATAAAAAGTATTAGAGGACTTCTGAATGGAAAATAAAAAAAATTACCTGAGCAGATAAATTTATAGTCACTATAGAATATTTGGTTTTGTCGAGGACATCTATCACAGACGTGACGTTTGAAGTTTTTCCTGTGCCGACACCGCCCGTTATCAGAACTGGGATATTATGCGATAACAGTGCATTTGTTAAATATGTATACCGGAGAGTGTCTATAGATGGTACAAATATTTTACAAAAAGGAGTCCTGAAATAAAATAAAAACATATTTCAAGTCAATAAATTTAAACAAGCTATAAAAAATAAATAAATTTTATTTTATTATTAAATTTCAACTTTATATGATATGACCTAATAGATAAAAAGTTCGTCCTATAAAGAAAAAATAATCCTTTTTTTCTTTCTACTTTTTGGATAAGTAATGTCATTAAATATGTATGACATTTTGAATTCATCAAATTGATAGTAGATCTGTAAAATTGAGACTAAGTCAAAAACGATTTCTAGGTAAGTACATACTCTGGATTGTATTTCCAGTTGTCTGATAATTTTTCTCGCCAATGCACATACGCACGGGTCTTCTGATCAATAAAATACTCATAAACGGTCTCCTCTGACGGATATGATGGCTCTTGCTCTCGTATGAAGGCGTCCATCACTTCACGTCCCTTTTCTGACAAAGATCCTGCAAGGGTCCATATTGCACTACATGGAAAACAAAAATAAAACATATTAAAAAAAAAACTGTTTTAATAATTAAATAAACTTTTTTTTTTACTATTTAATCAAAATTTTAGGTACTACAAGTATCAACATTTTTTTATTGAAATAAATTACCAAAAAAAGAAGTAAAATCGTGCCGCATAAATATAATCTTCTGATTCAGGAGGGTAAACTTTAGCAACGTCTTCAGGTCTAGCGATTATTTGCATCAGGTGGCAAAGAGAAATAACTGCACAAATTTCCGGAACTTTAACAACTTCTTCACAATTTAGACGCTTTATCCTTAATATATTATCGATATATCTTTCAAATAGTATCTTCATCTAAGAACATATAAATATAAAAAATCATTAAACAATTTTTTTTACCTTAAATAAATAAAATGTAGCTATTAATTGAGTAAAAATTAATCTATTTTTGTTTTAAAAAGAGATAGGAGTTGGTTGTAGTGCATTACTCAATACATAATAGTGTAAGTGAGTAAAGAAGGCTGTGTGAATAAGAGAGTGGAGATAAAGCACTAAAGACCTCCAGGGCAGACAAAGGGCACAGTTGGTATGGCGACAGAAGAAGGAAGGTGAAGGTAACTGATATGACCTTCAATGTGAAGTTCAGTGTCGGAGAGACCACATATTACAGATAATGTTAACAAATGTTGTTGTGGCCAACATACATAAAAAAAATGTATTTAAATTGATTTCTTATTAATTATTTATTTATATATTAGTGTTACTATAAATATTTATATAAACATCATATTTAATAGGTTACTATGGAAATATTACATAATTAACTTTTCTGATTTCAAGTTCTTACAAATTCAATATTAGTAAATAAATGGTAAAATTAAAGATTTAAAATTATTACAAAAAATTCCAGAATATTTGATTATAGGAGAAAGAATTGGTTATTTATAGATGAGAAATAATTACTTATATAAATAAAAATAATTAAAAACTGAATATCTGAACAAATTGATGCTGAAATTGGATAATTTAAAATGGTAAATAATGATTTTTAAAATTAATTTTGTTTTTAAAAATGATTTTGGGGAGGGGAAGAGGAAACTTCATTTTTGGAATAATTACTCTTTACAGTATATAAATCGGAAAAAATATTCCATGCAGTTGAAAAAAAAATTCTTTTTTTAACTGCATTATTAACGGGTATCGAATTAAATAAAAAACATATGAGCTTTAATATACTAAGCCTCAATAGGATAAAATAATATCAAGAAGGCCTTGCCATAACTTACAACGTTTACATAATCTTCACTTTTAAATTGTCTGAACCAACAATGAGCAAAAGGTCGCCATCCAAAATCTTTGTAATCGTTGAATACCATACCGCATCTCGAAACAGTAGCAGGAGAGGCGACTGTCAGATCACCAACTTCAAAAAGTAAAGAAACCTGAAAAATATTTAATCTTTAAGATATTGAAGCTGTTGAAATGCATGTTTCGATGCAAGTTTGCACAAGTATAATTTCATAGAAAATAGTCTACTTCACAAAACTATTGGATATTTTTTTTTTTTAATATTGTAATATCCTCTTTTATGAGTAAATAGTTATTTTTTATATATAAATGATTTTTGGTATGTTTTATGTTATGTTTTATTTCATGTTTATTTGTAGTATTAAACTTAAAAGCGAGCTAACCAATTTTGTTCAGTAAAATATGCAGTCACAAAAGATATCGTTCAAAGCCAAGATGGCGGCATGTGTCCTGCAAAAGGCCGTTGAATCGCGGCCTTGTCGAGAAGATTCAAATATTTTAAAAACTTTATTTTAACTTCCCATCATAATTGAAATTATAATACATTTAAGAAAAGATATAAGTGTTCAACAATAATGTTATATAGGAAATCACATGCATAAACTCAAAACTCTGGTGCTACACTCGATTCACTTCGAACATCGAAAGAAAGATCATGGTTCGTGAAATTCATTTGTTGCTTAGGTGGGAGATGGATGACATCGCCTAGAGGCAGGATGTCCTGTGAAATTCCTTAGACTCTCAATGGTAGACATCTTGAAAAAAGAAGACATCGAAGAGTCACCCAAGAAGAAGGGACTCTTTGTTTTGGATCGCCACTTCATGAGAAAGAAGCAAAGAAAACCTTCCATCATCAAAAGAAAATTGTATAAATTGGTTAGTGTTGAACAAAATAGAGTTGAAGCAGATTTGTAAAAGCAGCTAATAAATAATTTAATTCTGTGTCATTAGTAGCTGAATGTACGTTCTGAATGCCTAGAAACCCGCCCTGAGATTAAGAGTCTATAATATTATATATAAT
>NW_027106659.1:213981-214685 GCF_000696795.3 Halyomorpha halys
ATTTGAATATTACAATATATAAATAGTTTTAGTATGTTTTATTTTATGTATCAAAGTTTCAATTTTGTTCAGTCAAATATGGACAGGAAAATTCAATTTTTTTTTATTATTACGTCTTAACCAGATCCATACAAAGAATATATATTTTTTTAATTTAAACTATTTTTCACTTATAAATAAACAATGTTATAGTTTTAACAAAATGAATCATCACTAATCAGTACTGAAGATGTAAAAGAAAACAATTTTTTTAAAAACTTTAAAACTGTCAAATTTCTAATCAAATATGTAAACAAATTAAATAAATAAAAATAGATGCAGATTCATATTGTTGAATTTTTTCACACCATTTTTGCTAATACTTTCTGTAATCTAAACACCCTCCTGCAGCAATTGGTTCGGAATACCGAGATTACACTGTATTTCAATCTTGTATTTATCATTAATATCTGATTTTAATTTTTATGTAATTAAATATTTGCCGAAGAATTCCAACTCATACATTTATTACATGCTTGACCAGTAACTGATGGCTAAAGTGAGGATATTTTGTCTCATCTAAGGCATTGAGGAGTAAGAAGTGATTATCAGTGTAACTTAATATGTTGTAATGATATAAAAATTATTAAAATAAAATAAATTGAAATTTGATATTTTTTAACTCAATTCTCATATCTAAAAGATAGCTTGGGTTCAAATTAAAA
>NW_027106659.1:217335-217675 GCF_000696795.3 Halyomorpha halys
AGACTCTTCTTTTGATGATTTCCTCAATTAACTAACACTGACTGCTGACAATCTCTCAGTAAACAAACACTAACAAAACAAAGTATTGGTCCTCTAACAGTTTTTTAGTCCCTTCTCATCTGTCGAAGTGTGTTGTTAGGCGATCCAAACAAAGAGTCCCTTTTTCTTCTTGGGTGACTCTTGGTTGTCCTCTTTCTTCAAGATGTCCACCACCCTTGCTGGACAGAAATTGATGAGGACCTCCTCATCCTGGAAACATCCTTTTCCAATCGCGCCCTAACAACGAATCCCTGCCAAAAACCAAAACCTGCCTCAATGTTCCATGTAAACATCGATTGTC
>NW_027106659.1:218035-227830 GCF_000696795.3 Halyomorpha halys
GTTTTTATGATAATTATGAGAGATAGTTGACCGTGGATGATGAATGAGGAGAAGATGGTTGGGGGTGCGGTCAATGAAAAACACAAATAAGTACGATTAACTTATTTTAATGTGCCAACGTTTCGGCTAGAGTTTCTAGCCTTCTTCAGGGCTGTTAGCTGGAAGATCAAACGTCTAATCAAGTTTTTATGATATTTGAATCTGCACAACATAGCCTTGATTCAACAGACTTTTTGAAGGATACGTACCGCCATCTTGGTTTTGTTTTGAATCACAAATTTATTACAGACAATGAAAATTGGTTAGCTTGCTTTTTGGTTCAACAAAACAAATGAACAATATTAAAATGATACATAAAATAAAACATATTAAAACCCCTTTATACATCAAAATATACTATTTACTCAAAAAGAGCATATTACAATGTATATTTCATAATATTGTAATAATAAAAAATTATTTAAAGTAAATAAATAGAATTTTATATAGTTTTAACTTATTCTCATATCTTAAGCATAGCTTGGGTTAAAATGAAAAGGTTTAATATTAAATAGATAGTAGAATTTTATAACTTTTTTAGACTCATAATCGCAGGCGGGTTTCTAGGCAATCAGAACATTATCTTTAATAACAATTTTACGTAATTATATGTTGAGCTAAAGTAAGCAATTTATAGAATCTTCCTTCGATGATTGATCAGTCTTATCTTCTATTTCACAAACCAATACTGTTTTAAACAGAGTCTTGGTCCTCTAAAAGTTTTCACTCATCTCATTCACTGGCGATCCAGAACAAAGAGTCCCATATTCTTCTTGGGTGACTTTTCGATGTCTTATTTTTCAAGATGTCTAGACTAGACAAAAGATGATGAGAAACACCTCATGCAATGAATCCCCAAAAACACAGTTTTCTTCCTTCCTCTTCTCTCGTTGTTAGTTCTCAACATCGATTGTACCACTACAGTTTTGAGTTTTTTCTTATGATTTTCTACATGAACATTATTCTTTAGACTTATTTTTGACATATATATTTTTTAATTTACTGTAACTACAATTATGATGGGAAGTCTTGAATGAATCTTCTCGACATGGCCGCGATTCAATGGACGTTTTGCAGGACATGTGCTGCCATCTTTTCTTTGAAAGTATCTTTTGTGACTGGATATTTTACTGAACAAAATTGGTTAGCTTGCTTTTTTGATTTTACATAACAAATAAACAATACTGAAACAATATTAAAAAGGGCATCTTACAATAAATAAAATATATATAATTTTAATGAATAAAACGTGAATTTTAAATTTGTATAATTTAATGAAATATATTTAATACAAGTAATACAATATACAAATAACAACTGACCTGTTCTGGCATAACAATCCTATCACTATTTATCAATGTCAATACTTTATTATCGTCCATGACACTGTTCATGTTTTCAATCCAAACTGCATCCACTGGTCCGTCAAACAGTATCCATTTCTCACTTTTTCCTTCATCTTAAAAAAGAAATGATAATTGTGAATATAATATATTTGAAACTTTCATATGCAACTTGAACTCCAATACACAATAAGAAACCAACCAAAATTTTTGTGATGTTGTGTTTTATAGATTTTTGTATAAAATCTTATAAAGATTTTTGTAACAAAAATTCAATGCCTTATTCATATCTAACAGAGGATGCAAAATAAAAAATCTTTCACTTACTAGCCTACTTTGAGTTGAAATTTATCCTCGCTCAGAAAAGATATTCTTATACTATTCACTGTGGCAATACTTTCCCCTACTAATTGTCAAAATGAGACTTTAGTTGAAAGATAGACTAACTACAATTTCAACATTTTTCGGTGGTATAAATTATTTTCGGTATTATATTTTAGTATAAAGTTGTGTTTCTTTGAGAAATTTTATTATTTTGTCTATGGATTCTTCCGAGTCTTTAAGGGCCAATTCTCTTGTTCGTGGAATTTTATTATTTTCGAAGGCTTGACGAAATGATGGGCATTCTTCAATTACAATTATTTTCAGTTAAAGGAGCAGTGACCTACAACCTGGGAAACCCAACCTCAACACGAAGACTGAAGCCCAGACTGCTGCAGGACATTCTTTTATAAATTTTTAATAAATATAGAATTAATTCGAAGTCACACTACCTCTATTTACTTATTATTATTATTATTTTTATTTATTCATTTTTTTTCCTCCCTTTTCTTCTTCTTCCCTTTTTCAAATTAATTTGTTTCTTTTTACTATTAGAAGACAATTTTTTGTTTTATTTAAGTGTACCAATATCATTATTTTTTGTTATTAATTTTACTTTCCTCTTTTATTAAAAAGCATTATTATTATTATTTTTTCTTTTAATAAGAACATTTTATATAGTTCGGGATGTCATTTGTATGACTGTACCCCCTCATAATCAACTGTTAAAAATATATATAATATAAGTTATATCAACTATGTAAGGCCCACCAGGCTGATCTGGTATAAAAATAAAATAAATAAATAAAATTTGTTATTTTAAATCAAAAAGTAAGCTAACCAGTTTTCATTGTTTAAAATAAATACACTGTTCAAAACAAGGAAGATGGCGGTGCGCGTCCTTCCGAAGTGTTCGTTGAATTGTTTGTGTTGAGATAGATTGAAATTTTTCAAATTTTGTTGTTTCTATACAATGATTATAGAAAAAGATTAATCAAAGAAGAAACAGAAGAACATATCAATTATCTATAAAGTATTTACATCGTAAATCATAGCAAATAAAGCAGAGCGATTGTACTACACTCGATTGTTTATTGATCGACCGGTGAACATTGAAGATAGAGGAGAGGAAACGGGTACTCTTGTCAGTTGGCTAGAAGTGGGAAGCCATTGTTAGGAGTTGGACTAGAGGATGCCAACAGTCATATATCATCAAAGGAAGATTGAGTAATTGGTTAGTTTTGTTTCTAACTGGAATTTATTGAATAGCTATTATTAAGTTTAAGTGTTATTATTAGTAAAGTCATCTGTTTCTGATTGCCAGGAAACCCACCCTGAGAAAAGAGTCTCTTATGTTATAAAATTTAAATAAAATTCTATTATCTGTTAAATATTAAAGTTTTTAATTTGAACCCAAGCTATCTTTTATATAGGAAATTAGTTAAGACTATTAAAATTCTTTTTATTTAATTTTAAATATTTTTTTAATTATTACATAATATTTCATATATATAAAAGTGAAAATAAATTCCTTGAAGAAATTAACAACATAGCTTATAAAACATAGTTGCACAAAAATGTTGGGTGGTTCAACATAACAGATATAACAGAAAATTATTTTAAAAGGTTTAATGAAAGTTATCAACATAGATATATTTTTAAAAATTATAATTGCTGAAAGGTCACAAACTTTTACCACATTTGATCAAATAATGTGCTGTGATAAAAATTAATTTATTATGCATATAATTTTAACATATAAAATATATTGATGTGGGAGTGGGTAGCTTATTGGTAAGGCAATGGACTACTAACTCCAAGGACCCGGATTCAAATCTGGCTGTGGTAGATAATTATTATCTGTTACATGTGGCAATTGAGTCAGCCCTGTGGGTTCAGGAGCCCTCCGGGGTCCGTCCAGCCTCAAAAGTAGGTACCCTTTATTGGGTAAAAATCTGGTGGTTGAGCATAATTCTGACCAAATCACCTCCTTGCACAACCATTGGTCCAGTAACAGTACTTCCTTATAAAGTACCGCACCTTTCGTGGGTTGTACAGATTTTAATTTTTTTTTTTTCTCATGGTAATCCATTCACTTTAGGTTTATTAATTTTCCAAAAATCTTTAAATCCATATATCTCCTGGAACATTTCAGATGCTCGTTTGAAAGATGATTAAATGATCCAATAATATAACTAAAAAAAATAAGTAATTTAAAGTACAATCTTTATTATTGAAGATTATTAGTGAAGATAAAGCAAGGAATTATTGTATTGGCGTTAGCAATTAAAGTGGTAAGGGAAGTCATGTGAGTGGACATGATATTTCATTCATTTTCTTTTTTCATATTCTTTATTCAGAATAAAGGAGTTTTCTAGGAAATAACTCATCCCTTATATTTGTTTATTTATGTAAATTGTATTATTTATCAGCAAATTCATTAATATTTCATAGTACATAGTGAAGCTTTCTTCGTTTTATAATTATAGGAGTTATTAATTTTTTTTTTATTTCAGAATGCATGAATATGCCTTTAAGTGGCTATCGCAATTACGGTTCTATTGGGACAAAAATTTAAACGTTTGTATATTGAGGCAAAAACAATACCCATTTTGGTTATGTATATGAATATTTGGGAAACCCTGATAGAATATTATTTTTTAAAAATGTATTGTTCTTAAAACAAACAGTGAATAATATTATGCTGAAGAGAGAGACACAATATCCCCGAAATGTCCCTGAATATAATAAATATAAGTATTAAAAACACTTTGATCTTTATGCAATTATACTTTTACAAAAATTATAAAGAAACAAATTAATAAACATAAATACAATATAACCTAATAATTACCACCACACGTAGACCTCATGATTGATGATAATACCCCATCGGCCCATTCACCTGTAGCTAAATTATATTCACCGTAGAGCTCGCCTAGATTTAACGCTTTAGGATTTATTAGATATTCCTGAAACAAATTATTTGAAAAACATAATTAAACTCATTAAATGAATAAGGTTTATTGAGTGCTATTATTTATTGGGTTTGACAATATTAGTTACTAAAAAGTGGGGACTGTGATGGAAAAATAAGCTTATTTATTTATCTAGACATTGAGTAGCGAAATTCAAAGAAAAATAAAACAATAGGAATTACTTTGAAGGAGATAGTAAGTGCTGCGGTCAAGAATATTTTCAACCTATTTTTTAACTATGAGAACTGTTCCCAACTCTCCACTCTGTCCTCCTTATTTTATATAGATCTATTCTTTATCCGATCCTTTCTCTTGAGCAGCCAATGAATAGTTGAAAAATATTTTTTCTTCTTGACTGCAGCCCTAATCCCATCCTTCAAACACAATTCGGTCAATCATCTAAATTAAAGGTACTCTATTCAAAAGAGTCAGCAAACAATGTACAAATTAGTTAAGGTAGTAATAGTGAGATTTTTAATGAGTGTTTAGTGGTAAAAAGAAACACAAAATAAAAAAATAAACCGGTCCTAAAAATTAATACAAATATATTTTAATTTCTAATAAATTAAATTTTGTAATTAATTAATTTTTGTCAACATCTACAATATATTGGTAAATATTAAAATTGATGACTAAAATTACCTGAGCAGATTCAAAACCAGGGTAATTGCGACTCTTCATCATGCAGAGGGCAGCCTTCAACATTTTCCAAGTAGTAGATTTTGCAGAGCCCGTAGCACCGACTATCATTACCGAGTGCCTAGATCCTTTTGTTTCGTATAATTGTATCACTTTTGTAAATCCAATAGGAATATCCTGTTAATATATAATATATAATACAAAGGAAATTAATCAAGCTTTATTACTATGCTTTTAAAAATAACATTGGAAATCTGACGCACGCACACCATATAACTTTCACTTACCACCCTACTTTGAGATAAAATTAACCCTTATATATTTTTTTTAATAAAAACCACATCTGTGCCAGGAAAAACCTGAATTCAAAATGCCACATGACACCGACGTGTTGTCACCAGCAACTAATGTTTGGTGTTACCAGACAAAAAGTGTTTTAGATCACTTGATTGTATATTAATATAGCGAGTTTAATCAAAATTGTAGGAGCCATTTTTGGGAAAATTAAAAAAAAAAAAATTGAAAAATCTATAATATAAAGTGTCCTTCGATTTTATCGCAAAAGTTAAATTAGTAAATAAGTGATACATAGACTATCTCTTATTAAATCAATAACAGAAATATTGTGAAATTGAAGTAGAATAAATTAGGAAGATAAAGATAAAAAAAGTTATAGTCTCTTCCATAATTGGAGGTGCCTATCATTTCCTTCATCTACTAGCCAGTTATGATGCGATAGAACTTGATAATCTGATATTACTTGAAGATGTATTGCTTGATGATATGACAGTACTAGATGATATGACAGTACTAGATGATATGATATTACTTGATGTTATGATAGTACTTGATGATATTATAGTACTTGATGATATGACAGTACTAGATGAAATAATAGTACTTGATGATATGACAGCACTAGATGATATGATAGTACTTGATGATATGACAGTACTAGATATGATAATACTTAATGATATGATAGCGCTTGATGAGATATTACTTGATGTTATGACAGTACTTGATGATATGATATTGCTTAATGGTATGACCGTACTTGATGATATGATAATACCTAATGATATGATAGTACTTGATGAGATATAACTTGATGTTATGACAAATACTTGATAAAATACTAAATAATACTATATTTGTTAAATAACTACCTGTAAATTAGCTGCACTAAATACTTCTTTAAGGATAGCATTGAATTCAGTGTATTCAATAGCAGGTACGACAATGTTTGGAAAGAGGTCCTGAGTAATAGCAAGAAATAATGGCAGATCATCAGATGTTAACTTGGCAATATTCATGTCCTTCATCGCCAGAAGTACAACCTAAAAAACCAATCATAAGGAGACTTGATAGAATTTAGAAATTAAAAAGGACTAAATGAGATATATCACCAAATAACAAGCTGAGTATTAATAAAATGAACAAATATAAAAATTCTTTATGTTTATCAAAGTAAAGTAAATTTATTAATAAGATGAATATAGATACAAATGTAATAACTAGGAATGGTATTTTAATGTTTTTAAATTTTTTTTTTTCATGAACATGTATATAATTGTTTATGTTTCCTAGAAACATTTCATAATATTCTCATCAGTATTAAACCAATTTTATTTTTAAAAATATCACTGCTATTACTTATTTTTCATATAAGTTTATATTTTAATCCATATTTCTCATTTTATTTTTATATATTTCACATATTTTTCTCAAAGGTCCATATTTCTTGTTTCAGGAGGTATTTTTTTTTTTTTAATTCAAAAGAAATATTTTTTAGGTTAGAAAAAAAAATCAAAAATCAAAATTAAAGCACAAATATATCAGTTGGTCATTTCAGAGGTCTATGTTTACACTCCCACCAAATACCCCTGATGAAGATGAAGACGAATCGTTAAATATTAATTTAATTATATAAGGATAAATTTAAAATCCATACTTCCTCATCGTTCAAATTAGGATGCTGTCTTCTCTTCTTTCCGCCATACCTCAAAAGTGCAACCATTCCCCTCAGACCGAAGTCGTAATGGTCTTGTTTACTCAGTTGTTGTTTTGCAAGTGAAAACAATGTAAAGACCTATAATAAGAAAAAAATGATCAAATAAAAAACATATAAACAGAAAATAATGAATAAAGATTAAATAATTTTAGCAATTATAATATGATGTGCTTTTGCCTAGTTTGAATTATATAGATACAAAACTATGTCTAAGAGAACTTGGAAAACATATTCAATACAACTTTATTAAAAAAATCAAAATTTCAGTTGTGGTTAAATATATTGTTAATAAATAAAAAGAAAAAAAAGGTAACAAAAATATATGAGATTAATAAACATAAAAAAAAGAAGAAATGAAACCTTTTTGGCCAAAGGACGAGTGTTGCGGAAACCTTCCCCAAAGAGACGTATTTCAGCAATGAGCATACTATCTGGTATCATCATAGAGATAGGCCTGAACATTGATTTCAAATTATCGGGAAGTTCGGTTCTTCCAGCATAACCTGAAACAACGCAAAGGAATCATAAGTAATGACTAAGATTGAACATCCAATAAGACAAACATGCACAATATATCATAAAATTCAAATTGTTTAAAAAAACCTAATATAAAGTAAAATAAATTAATATATATATTTTTATCAGCATAAAAGGTTTTAATACAATAATAATACAGGCTTAATGAAACTAAATGTTCAATGCCGATACTATCAATAGCTCTCTATACACATCCGTCCGGTGACGCCCTTCCAAACCCAAACCTACTAAACCAGTCTTGATGCAATCCTCCCACCTACATTCTAGTCTACCTCTGGGATGTTTACTTATTCAAGTGAAAATTATTTAAAAGCATTTCCACTAACATATTTTGTAATTCAAGATTTGCTCACTGCGCTAGGTTTACTTAGTGATGGACCTGCCTCCAGACAGTATGTTTTTTTATTAGCTACCTTTTATTCTTTTCAACCATCTCTCCTCTCTTTCTCCCTCACCCACTATTAGTTATGTTCACCACATCTAATTAATAGGGTGTACAAAAAAAAAAAAAAAAATGACTGTTTTTCAACCAAATATTTGTATTATTATTTCTTTGAAATAAATTACAATTATATAGTTCATTGTTAAGTTAAGTATAGTTCCATTGGGAAGTGATTACTGATTGCTGAGGAGCAAGTCCGTGAGGGAGCAGTCTACTGCTCTTTTTCACCTTCCCTATGGAGAGTAGATGACGACTAACAGACTAACAGTATCTTTCGACACACCACACTCCCTGGCAAGTTCGCGAGTACTTGTGGACGGATTTGACTCAACACCTTCCTGCAGAACCTCATCAATATCTATTTATGTCATATTTCCACTGCTAAATTTTTCAAACCAACTCCGCACAATATGCTGGTTGAGGACACCTTCCTCTTCATATTTAATAATTTCACAAGTTGCATCAGCGGCTGTGAAATTTTTTTTCCAGTAATGCCTTAAAATTACGAGAATTTCGTAGGACACTATCATGTTTCTTCTCTGAAACAAATAACTAAACTGAGGGATTTTTTAAAGAAGTCAATGGGATTAAATAAGCTTAGAAAATGCTCAAAAGGAATTATTAAGTATTAAGTAGGATTAAAATATTTATAGTACTTTGAAATCTTGAATTTGATAAAACGGCTATTTTTTTATACACCCCATTATTATTACTACTTACTAGTCTTGGCTTATATAACTTAATATCTACTCCTTTAATTTTGTTATTCAACTTACATATTTAATTGATCATATATATACGTTTTTATTAACATTTTTATATATTACTTGAATTTTAGCTAATTCACAATTTGTGCATGTATTTATTTAGTTATTCTCATATCTGGAAGATTGCTGATTGACCGTGTGTAAAAATAAATGGAATATGGTCCGAGTGCGGTCAAATTAAACTCCAATAGTAATATTATGTACTATTTTTATTTGAGCCAACGTTTTGCCCCACGTTGCAGGGCTTCGTCAAGGATAAAAAAAATACAAACACTTAAGTAAAAAAAGTAAGTGGAAAATTTACAAGGGAATACAATGAAACTTAAAAATTACAGAGAAGAAATATTAAAGAAAGTACAAGTTAAGAGATGAAAAGGGATAAGAATAAAATCAAATAAAAATGAATGAGACAGAAATCATAACTGTTTTGACGAAAGTCACAGTCAGAGTGAACCGTTTATATTGGGAGGATTGGGGATGGCAGTTAAGTACGTCACATTTGAAAATAATTTTAAAGTAAACAATGTAAAAAATATTAAAATTAGATAAACAATAAATGATAATATACATAATAGAGGGGGCGTAGAAATATAAAAAAAAAAAATAATAGACAAATATATTGTAATAATTTAAAAAATATTAAAAATAAAATAAATGAATTTATAATCGTTTTTTAAACTAATTTCAATTATACAGGAGATAGATTGGGTTCAAA
>NW_027106659.1:228671-243117 GCF_000696795.3 Halyomorpha halys
AGATAATATACCAAATGAGTGGGGATATAGAGGTATGTAAATTATATAATAGAAAAATTAATAATAAAATAATTAATATAAGTATACTTAAGCTGGTAACACATGAATATAAATTAAAAAAATATGATACATGAATATAAAAGAAAAAGGAAGGATAGTAAATATAAAATATAATTAAATTAAGAATGGGGTGAGAATTTAGAAAAACAAGAATATGACAGGAAATTTTGACTTTAAAATTATTTTCAAATGTGACGTACTTAACTGCCAATCCCCACTCCTCCCAATACAAACGATTCACTCTGACTTTGACTTCCGTAAGAACAGGTATGGATTCTGTCTCGTTCATTTTTATTTGATTTTATTCTTGTCCCTTTTCATCTCTTTATTTGTACTTTCTTTAATATTTCTTCTCTTTATCTACTATTATTACTTTATTATTACTTTACCTACTATTATCATTACCGTTTTCATTTATTGTTTATAACCTTTAATTTTTACGTTTCATTGTATATCCTTGTAATTTTCCACTTACTTTTTTTTATTTATGTTAGGTGTTTGTATATTTTTTAGCCCTGATGAAGCCCTGCAATGTGAGGCAAAACGTTGGCTCAAATAACAATAGTTCATAATATTACTAATTGAGTTTAATTTGATCGCACCCGGACTATATTCCATTTATTCTCATATCTATATTATTTACTTCTTAATTTTAATAATACTATATTACCTGCATATTATTTTATACAGTTTCAATATTCTTATAATATTGCACTAGGCATTTTGTTCAATTCTACTTATGTACCTATATTATCTGTTATCTATTTATGTTCCTAGTTATCCTATACTTCCATTTAATCATTATGGTTGTAATCTTGTTGTTTTTTTATTCTCAGCCCTGATATTCTGGCTGAAAGTGGGCACTAATAAATAAGTTTTACTTATTTGTGTTCTTCCGCACACCGCACGGTCACCTATTAACTCATCATTATAAAGACATATTGTTTGAGTCAAGCTTTACAATTATTCAATAAAAATTATTTATGCATCTTAAAACATTAACTTTAACATAAACATTATGGTCAGTTTATAAATAATACACCTGGATTCATTGTGATGAAAATCCCACAAGTTTTTATCAAACTGATGACAGATCCTTCGAAGACAAACTTTTTCAGTTTTTGAGAGAGAGCGGAGAGGACAGATAATATTTGTTGCGCAACTACGGATAGCACTTCAATGTTGATCCGGTTAAACTCGTCAAAACAACCCCATGCTCCAGTTTGAGCGAAACCTAAACAAAACAATAAGGAATAATTAATATAACATAAAGTAGCTAAATTTACACTTTAATGTCTACAATCCAGAGGCTAAGATTTATTATTGTACAGTTTATGTTAATTACTACTTACAAAAATTTGTCTGGGTCTAGGGAAGAAGGAGATTGTGATTCTGGAAGCGAAAAATTATTGAAACATAGTGGAGATTTAAATGTTAAAACAGAGTGAGAGTATTATAGACTAAGACGTGAATGAACTTTCTATATTTTCTGGAATTGGAGACTAATTAAAGAGGAATGGGAATTGAAAATGCCTGAGGAAGAGGAATTTGGGAGGAGTCACTAGAAATAGAAAAGTAAACGCATCAATTTTCAGAGAAAAGACATTTAAGCAATGTATTAAGAAACATAAAATCTATTGATGTATTTAAATGATAAAGAAAAACAAATTTTGATATATATAAAAATATTTCATTAGTCATGTTCAACAAAAATTAGATTATTTACCAGAGAAATTGCGACCCATGCTTTTATAATCTAGACCTTCAGAACAGTTAATGACGATTACATAATACGCAAGAGCTTTTCCGAGATCTTTCACAGTTTCTGTTTTTCCAGTACCAGCGGGCCCTTTTGGGCTCCCACCACGGTACAGGTGTAAAGCTGTTGTCAATGTAATGTAGCACCTAATAACAGAGCAACATAAAATTATTTTATATAGTGTATTAATGTACTTCATAAGCCTATAATATACTATGTATTCAAAGTTGGTAAATATACCACTATATCCAATAGTCTTCAGGCCAAGATCCTTTTAAAGAACACAAACAAGAGTATCAGATCTTTGGAAGAAAAATCCTCTTTAGGATCCAAAGAGGAAATGAATTGAGGAGCAGAATCAACCAGCAGTGGGTATGGATTGTTTATAATGGAATAGAATAAGCAGGAGTGGGGATAGATTGTTATTAATGGATTGGAACAAACCGATGTGGGGATGGGCCATTCCTAATGGAATAGAACTAAGAGTGGCGATTGGCTGTTCTTAAATACATTGGAGGAGGTAGGAATGGATTGTTCATTATAGCATGGACAAGCAGTAGGGGGATGGACAGTCCATAATGGAATGGACCAACCAGGAGTAGGAATGGATTGTAGCAAGCAAAAGAGGGGGATGGACTATCCCTAATGGAATAGTGCAGGAGTCCTCCCTTGGATTAAAAGAAAAGGTAGAAAAATAAGTAACTATCTAGGAAAGAAGAAGCCACTCTTTAATGAATCAAAATAAAAAGTTTTAACCAATTATTAATGCCTGATCAACATACACTGTTACCAATGAGCTAGACTAATGGTGACGAGAGGTAAGCTTACATTTAACGAGTAACTAGTAGCAGTTCTCTGTCAAGATCAAAATTAAATGAGCTCTTCTATTGCTAATTTTAATGCATGCTATTGAATAAGGAAAAGATCAACAAATAAAAGCACAAACCTATCTGTTAACGGAGTAATGGCTAGTCTATCAGGATTTCCCAAATATTCGTATCCATAACCAAAGTAGGTATTGGTTTGCCTCACTATACATACGTTTAAATTTTTGTCCCAATAGAACCGTAATTGCGATAGCCACTCAAAGGCACTTACATTCATGCATTCTGAAATGAAAAAAAAAATTAATACTTCTACAATTTTTAAATGAAGCAAGCTTCATTATGTAATATTAATCAATTCGCTGATACAAGAAATAATATAATTTATAATATTATGAATAATACCATATTATTCATACAACCTAAATAAACAAATATAAGGGATGAGTTATTTCCAAAACAAAAAAAAAAATTCTTAATTCTAATATCATGTCCAATCACACGACTTTCCTTACCACTTTAATTGCTAAGACCAATACAATAATTCCTTGCTTTTTATCTTCACTTAATATTGGTCCGATAAAGATTGTACTTTATTTTCTAATTATTTTTAGCTACATTATTGGATCATTTATTCATCTTTCAAATGAGCTTCTGGAATGTTCCAGGAGATATATGGATTTAGAGATTTTTGGGAAATTAATAAACCCAAAGTGAATGGGTACCATGGGAAGCTGATCAAAATTCTCTTAAAACAAGGGAAGAGGTTTCAATATGACACATCTTTGTTAACGATTATAATACTCTCCTTACGCAGGTGGTAAAGAAAGTAAAAACTATAAGTATAAAGTTCAATCTCAGCTAATACTGATCCAATTTAAATTTTATATTTTTAGGAAACATAATTTACTTTCAAGTTAAACATATAGATAGTTATAAACATAAATATATACTTTTAAAGTTATGTTAAAACATAGTTTTCTTTTCTTCATAACTATTTTTTCGGCTCTTGAAGATTTACCTGTTTTACGAAAAGTTTAAAGGCAGCAAATAGAAGACTATAATATCGTTAAAGCTGTTTGGGGGCTACAGTCAAGAGAAAAAACAAATTATTAGTTGAATTGTAATTGAAAAGAAAATTTAATAGTTTATAAATTTTCTGTACATTTATTTTAATAAATGAGGATATTACAACATATATTGTAATATCCCTTTTTTAAATAAATAGTTGATATTTATAGATAAATGATTTTAGTTATGTTTTTATTTTAAGTATATCGTTTTAGTATTGTTTAAAATAAATACGCAGTTCAAAACAAGGAAGATGGTGGTGAGCGTCCTTCCAAAGTATTCGTTGAATTGTTTGTGTTGAGATAGATTGAAATTTTTCAACTTTAGTTGTTTCTATACAATAATTATAGAAAAAGAATAATAAAAGAAGAAATAGAAGAACATAACAATTATCAATAAACTATTTACATCGTAAATCATAGCAAATAAAGCAGAGCGATTGTACTACAATCGATTATTTTTAGATTGACCAGTGAATTGAAGATAGAAGAGAAGAAATGGGTACTCTTGATTTTGCTGGCTTGGGGAGAAGACGTCCCGTTCAGCTAGAAACGGGAAGGACTGGAAGCCATCGTTAGGGGTTGGACATAGCATCTTAGACAAGAAGATAGCAGGGATCATCAATCATCAAAGGAAATTGTGTGATTGGTTAGTTTTGTTTCTAACTGGAATTTATTGTATTTGTAAAATGGCTAGTAATTAAGTTTAAGTGTTATTAGTAGTAAAGTATTGTCTGTTTCTGATTGACTGGAAACCTGCCCAGAGGAAAGAGTCTATTATGTTATAAAATTTAAATAAAATTCTATTATCTATTCAATATTAAAGTTTTTAATTTGAACCAAAGTTATCTTTTATATATGAATTAGTTATGTTTTGTAATTCTAAATATTGTTCATTAGTTTTATTAAATTAAAAAGCAAGTTAACTAATCTTGATCAGTCAAAAAACATTGTTCAAAGTAGTCAAGATGATGGCACACAAGAAGACTCAAAATATCAAAATATTTGGATTATCAGGTTTTGATTCTAAAGGTATTTTTTCATTAATGTTTGTAAAAGATATAGACTTTTTAAATTGGATATTAAGATAATATGTATACAAGCAAATATATAATATGTCAAAGATTATGGTTTACATCTGATAGAAGTAAAATATATACATAAAAAAAGGGACTTACTTGCTCTAAACATTGCATCAATAACATCCCGAGCATGAATTTCAATTGTAGCTATTGCTTGAATTTTCAGCCTTTGAAGTTTTCCTAAGTTTCCACGAATCAGATCCAAGTATTGGTTGAGGTAATATGTCTAGAGGAAGGTAAAAAAATTATAATTAATGAAAAAAAATAGAAGATTAATTAAAAAATAATATATGTTTGGAAGATTTTTGATTGATCGCGTTTAATATATGAAAGAAAGATGGGTCCGGGTGTTTTTTAGGTCTTTTTTTCGTTGGCTATAGTAGATTATACAACATATATCGACAGTTTAAGTGAGCTAAAGGATTCTTAGTTTGGTGACTGAAGGAGTAGGTTACTCAGAACAGATGTAGATGGCAGAGATATGGCATAGAAGGTAAAGTTCAAGTGTTGGAGAGACATATAGAGGGGGCTATGAGAGTTTTATATTGGTAAAAAAGGAAACAGTGTTGCCAGGGACAAGTGAAGTATTAGCTTTCATCTCTGGTATAAAATAGAGTGCCAAAGAGAATCTAATAAAAAATGGAAGATGGTCTGGGTGCGGTCAAATAAAAACTCAAATAATGATAAACTATTTTAATTGAGCCAACGTTACTGCGCTTCGTCAGAGCTAAAAAAGATAAAAACACTTAACATAAGTAATTAAGTAAATGAAAAAATTAAAGGGTATACAATGAAACGTAAAAATTAAATAAGAAAAATAAAAGGTTATAGACAATAAATAAAAACGGAAATAATAACAGATAAAAAGAAGATATATAAAAGGAAGTACAAACTAAGAGATGGAAAAAGGGGGATAAGAATAAAGTAAGAAAATGAAAGAGATAGAAAACGTACCCGTTTGACAAAAGTCAAAGTCAGAGTGAACCGCTTGTATTGGGAGGAGTGGGGGTGGCAGTTAAGTAAATTACATTTGAAACTAATTTTAAAGTAAACAGTATAGAAAATATTAAAATTAGGTAAACAATAAATTATAATATACATAATAAATAGGGTGGAAGAAAGAATATATTAGGAAAAAAATTATAAATGTACACGGATAGAAAACACAGAAGAAAAAAAGTTAAAATTTGAGTATATATTTGACCCTCCCCCCTCCCCCCCGACCATCTTACATTTGTTATTACACACGGTCAATCAACAATCTTCCAGTATGTCCAAAAGGGAATCTAATATGGTAAAAATTTTAAAGGTTACTGAAGCTGAGTTAATTTAATTTAGTTTGTATCTGTAGATAAACCAGGAATTGTTCTAAATAATAACTTTCGATATCACCATCAATAAAACTGAAGATCATAATATTTTTTTTTTAATATCTTATTTTCATTTTTATGTAAATAAATGTTATATTTCTAAGTTAAAATAAATAAATAAATATTAGAAAATGATGGTCATACAGAGCTCATTTTGATGTCTAATTGTAGCAAATCTTATTGGATTTAAAAAACAAACTGCAAGGCTTTGAAAAAAAAAAATGTAACGATTTTGTTTAAAATTCTAAATATCATTCTAGTTTCTACAAAAGCAAGTTTAATATGTTAAAAAATGAAGGTTTTGCTAATTATTTAATCTAAGAAATCAAAATTTAATTATTATAATATAAACACAAAATAAAGTTTGTTTTTTGTTGAACTTCTAAATTTTAACAAACCACTGGCCATAGATTTGGGAAGGCTTTAATAATCAGTATTATATAACAGATTAAGAATAAAAATTGAATTTGAAAAAGTTATACCTGGGTCTTTCTGAGAGTTTTCAATGGGTCAGGACTAAGTCTTATATGAGATAGAAGGAGCGCTTTAGTGCAATCTGTTGTCCAACGTATCTGGAAACAAAAATAATTCATAAAAAGAATTATATCTTTCCTGTTTTGAATGAAATAGCATTTTATTTATGAAAAAATTGAAATTATATAAAATACAATATAAATATTCACATTTAAAGAAGATATAAAATATATATATTGTAATATGCTCTTTTTGAATAAATAGTATATTTTGATGTATTAAGGGTTTTTAATATGTTTTATTTTATGTATCCTTTTAATGTTGTTCATTTGTTTTGTTAAATCAAAAAGCAAGCTAACCAATTTTCATTGCCTATAATAAATTCGTGATTCAAAACAAAACCAAGGTGGCGGTACGTATCCTTCAAAAAGCCCGTTGAATCAAGGCCATGTTGAGCAGATCAAATTCAAATATCATAAAAACTATTTTAACTCTTCCCATCATAATTGGATAAATACACTAAATTTAAGAAAAAATAGAAGTCAAGAAATAGTGCTAAAGAATAATATTCAGAAAGTAAATCATTTGCAAAAATCCCTAACTGTTGTGCGACAATCAATGTTTACATGGAACATCGAGGCAGGTTTTTTGGTTTTGGGGATTCATTCGTTGTTTGGACGCGAAGGAGAAATGATATTTCCAGGATGAGGAGGTCCTCATCAATTTCTGTCCAGCATGAGTGGAAAGTTTGAAAAAGGAAGACAACCAAGAAGAATAGAGGACTCTTATTTTGGATTGCCTGGTGAGAGGACGTCTGTCGGCTGGAAGCGGGAAAGTTCGGAAGCCATTGTTGTGAGAGAGACATAGCTTTTTGGAAGGACTGGAAGCCATTTTTGACGATAGGACGATTAGGTTTTGGTTTTTGGTAATCATTCGTTGTTTGGGCGCGAGTGGGAAATGATGTTTCCAGGATGAGGAGGTCCCTATCAATTTCTGTCCAGCAAGGGTGTACATCTTGAAAAAGGAAGACAACCAAGAATCACCCAAGAAGAAAAAGGGACTCTTTGTTTATATCGCCTTACAACACACTTTGATGGATGAGAAGTAACTAAAAAACTGTAAGAGGACCAATACTTTGTTTCTGTTAGTGTTTGTTTACTGAGAGATTGTCAGCAGTCAGTGTTAGTTAATTGAGGAAATCATCAAAAGAAGAGTCTATGAAATTGGTTAGTTTTGTTAAACCTAAATTTAAATACATGTGTAAAAGAGATATTAATTTCATTAAGTGTTAATAGTAAAAGTGTCTGTTTCTGATTGCCTAGAAACCCGCCCTGAGATTAAAAGTCTATTATATTATAAAATTTCATTATCTATTTAATATTAATGTTTTTAATTTGAACCCAAGCTATCTTTTAAGATATGAGAATTTAAGTTAAAAAAAAAAATAAAATTCCATTCATTTTATTTTAATAAATTTTTGAATATTACAATATATTAATTGACAAAACATAAACTTCTATTTCACTTTTCTTTCCATCATTCTGCATAGGCCTTCCCTTTCGGGAGTAAGTCAGAACTTCCCGGGGTGACCAGCCCAATCAGGAGGCGAGTTCTTTCCACTTCTCCTTCCAGACAACCCTGTCCCTAGCAGCTCTCCACCAGAGGGGTCCTGCCATCCACTTGACCATATTGCTCCACGTTTTCCTTTAATGTTCTCTTCTTCTTTGAAAGCCTTAGGAAGACCTTATTTTCTTCCAATATTATTTTGCCACACCTGTATTTTTCTCTCCTGAGCTTTAGTCAGTGACCACACTTGGCATCCATAAGTGACCACTGAGCTAAGAATGCTGTGGAAGATCTGCCTTTTAAGGTCAATACTTGTTTTTCCCTCCATGATATGCCTGAGAGACCAAAACTTATTCCAGTAGAGTGGCAATCTCCTCTGCTCCTCTATCCATGAATGACATTAACTGACCCAAATAGATATATTCAACATATGCTAAATTATATTTGTTAATTTTACATTCTTATTTTATGCCATTTGTCATAAGTTATTTCTTCTGGTAGCTTAGATAAAAACCAATTTCTTCACCTGTTTTGAATAATTACTAATAAATGATGAGCAGTAGAGATAATGTCTTGTCAGGATTGTCTAGTCTTATGCGGTTCTCCAGCCTGGTATCCACTTTACAGTAGGCCTTCGACAAGGCCCGGGACACTGAGGTAGGTAGAGGAGGTTAGGTAAGAGAAAGTCTGAGATAGAGTAACAGTTCTAGTTGCCAAGATGAAGCGGACGGACTAGAACTGTCAAGATAGGAGCCAGCTTACTAGTTACCGAGATGAAGCGGACGGACCAGTAAGCTGATAAGGCTAGGGACAGCTCTAGTCGCCAAGATGAAGTGGACGGACTAGAGCTGGGGAGAGATGGGATCAACTACACTGGATGCCGAGATGAAGCGGACAGACCAGTGTAATCATTAAGGATCAGGTTACAATCTAGCCAACTTTGGTATGAGTATAGAAAAACAACTCTTGTGAGAATCGATTGACAATGAACTTATCTATCTCAAGTTGAATGTACGTAGGCCACCAGTACTAGGACTAGGCCTGGGTAAGGCTGTGGATCAAAGATCAAATAGGTTTTTTTTTCTTACCTCCTATTTTATTTATTTAAACTAATACAATTATATATGCTACTTAGAACTAAGGATAATATATACACATATTTACATTTTATCTTGTTTTGCCTTACGGCATTATAAGATGTTACATGCTTGGTCCGCTGAAGGCGGTTTTTACATGAGTGGCTGGACTGCCAGGGGCTAACAAGGAGTGGGGAGGGACCATTCCGGCTGGTAGAAAATCAAATAGGCGATTTAGAGCCCCTTATTTATATGCCTAGTCCATGTGGCTGTGACCAAGAAGCGGTCGGTACATGTCTGCTTGAGATAGTTACATGCATCGTTTATTAATCATTATATTGATATTGTTAAATGCAATGTACAAACATTATTAATATATAAAAATGACAATGTGTTTTTACAAAATAAATTAATATGTAAATTTGAGAGCTTCAGTGAGGCTCGAGGTGCAGCGCTCTAGTGAGTTGTGACTAAACCGCTTGCTTCCTCTCACTACAGTCTCATAGTACTATTAACACGATGGTACTTAATAAATTAAGATTAATTAAAATAATTATGTTTTGACTTAACAAAACAATAAAAAAGGTTTACCTGACTGGCCGTAATACACATTTGACCAGGGTTCTCCACAATCCATTTATCCCTTTTGAATTGCATTTTTTTTAACTTGAGGGTGACATGGAGAAGCAATTCTTTTAACGTATCCCTCATAACAGTTTCTGATTTATACATAAAAAAAAAAAAAGTATATATTAATTGTGTAATAGATATAATTTCTGTTGTGAAGTTATTGAAAAGATTACTAAACACTTAAAAATATATAAATTTTCTACACTAAAGAACAGGAGAGTTTGGTCAAGGAGCAGTATATTTCTATCAAGTACTTTTTAATCCAAAACATTTTATACAACATATGAAATAGATAACATATTTTTTACTTTCACTAACCTATAAATGGAATATATAGCAAGTTGAGTTATTAAAATTATGAAACATTTCGAATCTAAGTTTTCAATGGAAATGCAATTACGCCAGAAGTGAAAAATAAAGTCATGAAATTAAGTGACTTAGGTTTACTGAAAGCTGAAAGTAGAAAAATTAGGAAGTAACAGGAAGTAGCAAGTGTTTATTCTGTTATTTCTTTTCTAGGAAGTTAATTATATTAATTTTTTAAGATGCTGAGGTGAAGAAAACTTCCAATTAGAATATATATTGCTATGTATCGAGGCATTAGCCATTATTACAACAACAATATGTCTTTTATTAGGGTTTTGCCGTCTGTCCCGATACCTGGTCAGGGTAGGAGCATTTTGAGGAACCTCTTACTGCGTCCCTGGATATGTGTACATCTGTGTTTAGTTTACCAAATTCGCTTATTAGATCTACTAGCTCTTGACACTTAAAGACGACAGTTTTTTGACGAGGGATCGAAATCCAATTAAGCAAGTACAGGCCTTTCTTGGACATGTCAAACTTTCCCACCCCCTCTCAGGCCTAGGGGGGGAGGAGACGCCTAACGAGGGAGCGTTCTGTCACCTATGGCCAATGAGGAATTAGATTCAAAAATAAGGTAACGTCCCAAAAGGGAAGTGGGAGGGGAAAGGAAGACTTAGACGAGAGTGGACCAGGCTTGAAAGCAGCAGAAGTCGGAGCGGAGCAAGATACACTTCGACCAGACGAAGTCGTAAGAAGGGCCACGAGACCTGGACATCCCTTATGAACGAGACGACACCTACAGAACTACATCCCACGACATGAATCATTCAAATCAACAGCTATAAGTATAAATTAAACAATAAGCAATAATGTAAGAATCATATTTTATGGCAACCATTTATTTGAATCATTACACCAATTTTAATCATAGTAATAAATTGTAAATAAATACTTAGTCTATGTAGTTTACATACTATTATATAACCCATTATACCACCCCTTATTATATTATATAATTAATGGTAACAACATTTTAAAGGTAATTTTTTATAACTATATTATTTAAAATAATGTCCTTCACATTATTTCATTGTTATTAAATGACAAAATTTCCCAATAGAAATTGATAAAACTGACAAATATGAGGATACAATAGTACATGAGTATGAGTATAGTACATGAGGTAAATTCTGAAACGTTTTACAAGTACAAAAAATATAATAATATACATTCTAATTGGAAGTTTTCTTCACCTCAGCATTTTAAAAAAGAAATAAAAAGTGCTTTCTCGACTAAGCACATTCTCTTTCCAAGCAACAGAAGCTGATTAAGTCTGAGAAATGTCTGTATACACTTTTTCAGGAAGAAAAAAAAATTTAACTATAATATATTATTTTAATTTTCTATAATAAAAAGATTAATAATCTTACCTACAAGACAAAGCCAACACTCGACTGGGCCAGATAACATAATAGGTCTTAGCCAAGGAACGTACTCCCCTTCTACAGAGAACATACCCACTCCATCTGTATGATTGTAAGTAGGCTAACAAAAAAATAAATAAAGAAGTTCTTATTAATGAAATAAATTAATGATAATTGTAATTAAAAAATCATGGATGAAACACAGATTTAAATTTTATTAATAATAGATAAAAATCTTTTCGAGGAGTGGGAAATGACATGAAGAACATCAACATGAAGACAGAAATAATAATTGACAGAACACTATTTCAAAAAACTATACAAGAAGCAGGTTTTCAGCAAAGGATAAAATCAACATGTGGAAGGAAATGGACTCTCAAACGATGAAGGAGGTATGGTCTCGAAGGAAGCATGACCAAAGTTGATTTATTCTATCCTCTAAAAGGGTTATCAAAAAATAAATAAAGAAATAAAAAAAAAATCTAGAAAGTTGTTCTGGGTACAGTAAAAAAAAAAGTTTTGCCCAACTTTGTAGGGCTTTCAGAAAAAAGGAAACCTGGGCCCTGTTTCATAATAAAGTACAAACTAATACTATTAGTCTTGTCGATTTAACTTAATACAATTACACTGACTTGTACAATAGTAACTTGTATTTTAGTATTTTTTAATTCCTGTAAAATCACTAATAGTCCTCCCTATCATGAAAAAAATAAGTATTAGTATTATTACCACACTAATTTCTACACTTGTACTATTAACTAATACTATTAGCTTTCATTATGAAACAGGGCCCTGGAAACTAAAAAGCTCAATCCATTAGTTATTATCAGCATAATAATGAAAAAATACACTAGCATAATTAAAAACTTATAAATTCATAAATATTTTTTTCTCTACTTCTTGTTCTAGCCATTATCTATGCTTTAAATTATATGATTTTATTGGATATATAAGAGGTAATATTTATTTACATCAAGTTGTATCAAGTATGGAACCCACATATAAATACAATTGTTCCGTTTAAAAGGAAGATATGAACAGAAGGTGGCCCCTTGCAATTAATGCATATGCCTAATAATAATTAATATGCCTATGTAGCCCGTGTCTCGTGTGGCCTAGATAAAAAAAACTCTTTAGCTAGCAATTGCCAAAAGCAAACGTGAAAGAGTGGCCATTCTTCCTTCTGTGAACTATTTACAAATCACCTTAGTTCTTCTTAATTCAATAATCATGTGAGAGTAACTTAGGGAAGCGGCTCCCTAACTGGGGATGAGGACCGGGGAGACAAAAACAAGAGAGAGGATGCCGCCTTCATCCACATAAAAGTCCACCTGGGTCAGTGCACTCTGTTTAACATTTCTATCCCAGTAACCGGATCTTCGTTCTCAGTGATGCTTTGATGAACCATCCTCGCTGCCCCCACTTCAAAATTATAAATTCAAACATGTTTCTTATTGGCTACCCCTTTATAACCTGTAATTGCCATAGAATTCAGTATTGTTTTTCTCTTGTTAAATATCCATAATCCAGTAAATTTTTTTTGTTGTCATAAATTTAATTTTTTCAATAAATTGCATACCCAACCAGCATTCTAAAGTGAGGTAGAACCTGGCCTTTAGCTGAAGATGCACTTTATATAATGTGGTTTTATATTGTATAATCTTACATTTATCTTATTCATATAAATAAAGAAGATATTTTGTCATTATTATTTTGATTGTTTTAAATTGTATTTGAATCCATATCAAGGCAGAATCATTTTTCTCTTGTATAGTGCATCTAAGATGAGTTTGCCAGTGGGGAACCCTGGCTCCTTTTCCCCATCCCCTTTCTAAGATTGAATTTGTTGTGAAACAGTTAGTGCACAAATTTTCTTAATTTTAATGTTTTAAAATGCAGTATATTTGGTCCTAGAATGGGATTAACTTATGATAAATTCAGTAATTTATTCATAACAGAGAAAACATGGATTGAACCACTCGCAGCCTCTGTTTTCATGAATTTAAATACGTTCATAATTATGTTTTTGGTTTGAGAGTGGATAGTTTTCCTTTTACCCAGTTTACTTGATATGGTAAACTTATAATCTTGCAATATTAATAAAAAATAGTTTTGAAAAATTGATACGAGGAATTTCTATTTGTAAAGTTGCAGACATATATCGAGGAGAGGAAAGGAAAATTAGTCAAATCAACTGAGTAGGTCTGTTCCAACAACCACTTATGACTATCCAAAGCTATAAGGAGCATGCGCAGTACAGGATTTGGGAGAGAAAACACATACTACGCATGCTCCATAAAGTCAGAAGTGGTTGTTTGAACAGACCAAGTGGAGAGAAGAGTGGGAGGTTGATGGGGAACGTTTGCCACTGTGCATCTCTCACTCCCTATACCCACAGGCAAACTCGTCTTAGATATACTATATATAATTACTCATAAACATATAGTATTTACATTACCGGAATGGTCCCTCCCCGTTCTTTGTAAGTCCCTCAGCAACTATGCTACTACTATAGAACCACCTTTCAGCAGACCATGTATTCTCATCTTAAAATGCCATCCGGCAAGACAAGATTGTTTAAAATGTTTTTGTATATATATATTAATGAGGCTAAGTCAATTGTATATATTGTAATATGCTCTTTTTGAGTAAATAATATATTTTGATGTATAAAGGGTTTTGATATGTTTTATTTTATGTATAATTTTAATATTGTTATTTGTTATTTTAAATTAAAAAGCAAGCTAACCAGTTTTCTTTGTCTAAAAGAAATACGTTGTTTTCGAAACAAGAAAGATGGCGGTA
>NW_027106659.1:243787-248362 GCF_000696795.3 Halyomorpha halys
AAATTCTTTTTTATTTTATTTTTAATATTTTAAAATTATTACAATATGTATCTGTTGTAAATAAAGACATTTAGGAGGTAAAAATAAAAAATAAATAATATTTACTAGTATACATTGTGTCCAACTCTATTTGTATGGTGGCTATCCCCAAAGACAAATATATAAATAAATTTAAAAAAAATAATAATAATAGTTACAATCCTCGCATCCCAGTCTTAGTAAATGGACTGGGTTCAATTACCAATTAAATAAATTTTATTATAATATGGTAAATATTTCTTACATTTTCAACCATATTAATCTTATATAAATTGTCAAAGCAACTTTTTATGTATGGTTGAACAAGATCTAAGTTTTTAGAATTTCCTAAAAGATCAAGTAGCGCTTCATTTGATAAGAAATAAAATCTAGGAAATATATGACGTTTAGTTTCAATATACTGATCTAATGATTTCTGAATTTCTTCCATTTTCATATTCATTTGCTTCAAAGTGTTAAGTACTCCTAAAAAAAAAAGATAAAAAAAAATAAACAAACAAATTTATAAGGTTATGAAATAAAAAAATTATTAACTGGACATACCTGGGTAGTGACAAGCTTTATAGCAATTTTTTTCTGACTGTAGATTTAATGTAACTGTACGCCAAATATATGTAAGTTTATCAAAATCATTGGCCTCTCTCGGAAGCTGTCTTCTTATATCTTCACCAAAAAATATATTCTAGAACAGTCGACATCATTACATAAGCTCCAGTATCTGGTATATTATACGTAAACATAAAGTTTAAAAGTTCGTAATAAGCAATTGTTATTACTTACTCCTTTTAGCTTAAATAACTTTATTTTTTACTTATTTCATTCTATTATTTTACTTACATATTTTATCATCATAGATTGGCCTGGTGGGCCTTACATGGTTAATTTAACAGTAACATTTTTTTTAAACAACTGATTATGAGAGTATGTTCTCATGAAAAAGATACCCCTAACCATATACGTTATAAATAAAACAAATTAAGATAAAATAAATAGACATACGTATTTAATTAATTACATATTCATTTTTCTCTAGATTGCAGTTTATTATCTTAAGAGCCCCCCAAATAACGTATTTAAGTTAAACAAGATTCAATAAAATGTTCACTATGAAGTACTATTTTTTGTTGAAACCATCACACATACATTATACCTATACCATATTCATATCACATAAAAAAAAATGTATCAAATTTAAAATATTCATAATTAATTAAAAGTTATAAAGCATTTTCATTACCTCAAGATAAAAGAAAACCTTCTGCACGGTAAGTGCCATATCTAAAACTTCTTGCACCAGAGCCAAACCTTTTTCCCAGTAATTAACTTCATTTAAAAATATTTGAACATAGCTATAACCATCTTTAAATTAAAATTATTACTAAACCATATAATTATGGTAAAAATAAATAGTAAACTACTTACCGAGTTGTTTTCATGGAACTAATAGAAGTTTGGTTATCTTCTAAAGATTGAAATATATCATCGACACTGATTAACTTGTACAAACCTCTATCTTTGTGAGGAATAAAGTGCAACACAATCTCAGCCCATTGATCACTAATTTTACGAAGGGTCTGAAACATAGGGAAGAATAAATGAAATTCTATTTTCTGAAGTTAATAGTCTTAACATAAACCAACGACAGGAAATGAATAACAGTGTAGGGACATCGCTACTATCTGCTTACAGTCACTAGAACTGTTACAGGCCAACCTAGCGCGACCTAGCTGTCACCATGTGAACCACTACAGTCTTCAGCCAAACTATTATAACATATTAATTTGTTATAATTGTGGAACTACTTTAACTTAACTTGTGTATAACTATTTCTTGTGTCGTTATGTTCATAAATGTATTATTTGAATCAATAAAGATCACAATTGAATCTTTTGATCCTCTAAAAGCTGACATCTTAGATGTAGTATCTCTTGAAGGCATTTATTTTATTATTTCTAACCCTGCATAAAGGGGATCCCACCACCTACCTTAAAATGCCCTTATTCCTCATCTTATAATGCCACAAGGCAAAGGAAGATAAAATTGTAAATAAATGTATATATAATCCTTAGTTTGTAAGTACTATATATTTGTAAATGTTGATTTAAATAAAAATTTAGGAGGTAAGAAAAAAAAAAACAAAAAAAAAAACCTTAAAATGCCCTTCAGGAAATAAAAGGATAAAAATCTTGCAGTATAAATATTTATATTTATTAATGCCTTATTTGTTTCAGAGTAAAATAATAAGAGGGTAAGAAAAAAAAAATCAATCTTCCTAACAGACTCACTGATTCTAGAAGGCACTGAGTAATAATACATATCAATGGATCGGAATATTCTAACCTTATATTTGGAAATATCAAACTATGTTATCATGCCTTCCCTGGATCTCTTCTCCACCCTAAGCCTTCAGTCCTTTTGCCAGGATCTATAGCGAATACCTTACAGAGGGTGTATAGGTACTCACATGGACCTAAATTGAATACCTTTAGAACTTGTCCCTTATGGAATGGAGTTCCCATCCTGCAGGGATGTCAATACACATAAAACTCTAATACCCTATTGAACATGCATTTCCGAGGGTCTTCTGATATAGAATACCCCACCTCTTCAATTGATGCCAGGACTAATTATAAACAATACTTCGACAACAGATTCAAAAATAAAAATTGGATATGATATTTACTTATCAATATGGGCATCAATCCATTGCAATTTTAGCTATTAGTTTCAACCATAGCTAATTTTTGGTAATCTCTGCCGGCAATCCTTTACAATTAATTCCCACTGTCCATACTATAATATAAGCGGTTGAGCAGGTAATAATGTAGCATAACTGAGCTTAAAGGAAGCAAACAACATAACAAGAAGGAAAAGTATTCACAAAAAAATGAGAGAATTAGTACATTAATAAATAAATAAAATAGATAAAATTAAAAAAAACAAAACAAAAAAAACTTTAATTTACGTACGTTTTCAATGTTCAGCTCGATAGTGGCACCATTAGAAATTTCATGAATATAGTCTGCAAAGTCCTGCATTTGTATACTGATGATATAATCTAAAGTAAAGGTATCTCCATTTTCATCAAAAGTACTGAAAACGAAAAGAAAGATCTCGATTATTTTATTCTATTTCTAAAACATTCTCAAAGCAGTTCAAAAGATAATGGTTCCTCAACTCCTTATCAATTTAAGAGTCGGACCATAGTTTTTCATACCAGTTTAAAAAATAACACTCACGAGTTCATTTCAGCTTTAATGTTGTCCCAATGTCTTTGCCTCAATGCGGGATTTTTCAAATCAGTCACAAGCGGCAAAACACGCTTGAAAGCTTCAACTCTTTTCTTTGAATGTTCGATGATCGACCAATCTTTATCCCTCAATTCCCTAAACATATTGTTAAACTTTTTCCACACCTCCTGAGCAAACATTTCCATTTCTTCTGGTTTAATAGACCAAAATAAACTAGTTTTGTAGCCATCCCAAGCATCGTCCCATTGTTTAGTTAAGGCCCATATTTCCATAAGAGTACTTAAATTCTATGCATAAAAAAAAAAATTAATAACAAAAAAAGTTAAGATTTGCTCAAAATTAGAAAATAAATAATTGAACTTAACAGCACTAAGCTCATCCAGTTCGGCCTTCTTTTCATATGGTAACTTCACATACTTTAAATCAGTTCCAAAATCTTTATCTTTAGCTATCATAATGTTAAGTTCTTCTTCGAAACTTTTTAGCCATTCAAGAGCCTCTGCAACCAAAACAATAAATAGTCATAAAGCTACAATTTACTGAAAAAAAAAAATTAAAATGATGACATTAATGCAGAGTCACTACAGTAGAAATGAAATAGTTTAGAAGAGTAGCCGGGCGAGCTCAGAGAGATCTCCGAAGAAATGATAGGACAAGAGTGGATGTAGGCGTGAAACCATTAACCAAGATCTGAGAGAAAAAACAATTAGAGTGGTTCGGCCATGTATGCCGAATAAGCGGAAATTGTGAACCATGCAAGTTCCTTGAAGCCCAACCAACAGGGAGAAGATCATGAGGCAGGCTGAGGATGTCATCATTGGATTGAATTATTTAGAAACTAACTAACATTATAGATACATAAATAGTCTTGAAAGACATGAATAGTCAAAGTATTATAAGAAGATAAAGGTTGTATGAGAAGATTAATATATTTTTTTTTAATAATTTATTTATTGTTATTTACAACTGTATATACATATACAACAAGTAAATTTGCTGTAGGTGACATAGTGACATGATACAAACATGTGGAGAATCTACCCACTGATAGAACTCCGATAACATTTATAGAGGAGAAGATCTCGAGGCCATCTTCTTTTCAGAGGCCTAGGAGGATTATTAGGTAATGAAGGAGAAGCCAGGTTAGAAACAAGTGGATTTGGGTGGTTGAGAAGTTTATCATGGAAGGAATGGTATCTGGTTCTGGGCAAATCGACAACATATGGAACATTGAGGTCCTGATGGATGACTTGATTTGTGACAAAGTAAGGAGCATTAAGGATTT
>NW_027106659.1:249222-253597 GCF_000696795.3 Halyomorpha halys
ATATGTAATGTTTTAAAGGCTATCTATCTACAAAAACTTTATTCATGGAATTTCCTGACTTTTTCAGTTAATATTTGGAAAAACAATACAGGTCATCGAAAGAGTTATTATGGGACACGATTAATCTTGCAAATTATTACACATTACAAGGGAATATAGACAATTACTTTATAAGTCAGTTTATAATAGTACAATTTCTACGAGCCATGTAACAATGTTAATTAAAGCTTATAAAGAAAAATTGATGAACAGATTATTAAGCCAAAGCACGTTAGTCGCTGAGGATACATTTCATAAATATGGCACAAATACACCAGTAATGTATACAGAATTCATTATTGCAAATGCATACTTGCATCCTCTAGCTAGCTTGTAAAATTTTCTGAAATTCAAATTCATAAAACTATCCAGGTTTTTCAGGTCTGGTAGAGACCCAGTTTAGATGTTAGAATTTCATACCTGGAGATGTCAATACAGGATGAAAGGGACCTTCAGTATCAAACTTCTGTACCATATTCTTCACATCATCGTTGAACAAGAGATAATCTTGGACTAACTTCTCTTTAAAACTGATCTAAAATATTTAAAATAGATTAGAGTAAAATAATAGGCTATGATTAAAATATTTTTAGATAATTAGACTTCCCACAGCTGGGACATCTACAACCAGAGTACTTGGTCACAATAAAAACAATATTTCAATAAACTAGACTTTTGCTATGTATTGACAATACCGGGTTGAGCAAAAAGTTATATTTAATTAAATAGGTATTCTGGGAATACCCAGTATAATGAAAATTATTCGGTAATTCGTTTGTTCGTATATATTTTTAACTCTTCCAAAAACCATATAAATATTTTCTACTTTTCATTTTTTATTTTTTAACCTCTCTTAACGTTTCCTCTTAAAAAAGACTTAGTCATTCTTGTAACAGCTTTTTTAATTCCGAGTTTGGTCGTTATTGGCGCAGTGTCCATTAGGCGTTTGATTTTCAAGCTAACAGGTTCGGTTTATTTATTTTTTCTTTCTTTCCCCTTTCTTTATTTTACCACCCCTTCTTTTCTCCATTTTCCTTACCCACGTTATAAGTTATGTTCACTATATTATTATTGGTGTTTTCAAAAAATTATTTTTTTTCTATTCATTTCTTATGGTATACTTTACTTATATTTTGCCTCTTTATCAATTATTATTGGTACATATATTTTCTTCCTCTCAATTTTCTTTTTCTTTCCATATTTCAATTTTAAAATTATTAATAACTAATATGTTCATACTTCTTTGCATTATATAACTTCATTTCCTTAATTATGTTATTTTAACCACTTTTTCAATTACATATGTATACATTTTATTTCCTGCTTCTCTCATCACTTCATTTTATTTATTCTATTTTGGCTCATTCTAGCTGGTTCATAAATAGCAGGTAAAAGCGGTCGGCTTGCACCTGGGGCATTATGGGTCAATAAAGCACTTACTGAACAAGTAATATCCCATATAGCGGCTAGATCTACATTGTGACCAACCATAAAGATAAATGGAAGAGCATATAGCATTTTGGATGTTAAAAGAAATCCGCCTGGTATAGAGAAGAGGTCCTAGCTTCTGCTCCGAAACTTGATAAGCCAATGAGATGTTTGGAGGAAAAGTAGAGGGGAGGATAAGAATGCCATAAAGGGAGAAGGAAAGGAGGTGACTCTTCAGAAGACATCGAAAAGATAGGACAGACGAAAGAGCAGCAAAGGACAACTGAAGCCGGGGACTCTAACAAAACGAAGCCAATGAGGAGGAACTGAAGAAAGCTGGAACCCAACCACACAAATAAGTTAAGTAATAGTCCTAAGATTTTATTTTGAATGGCAAAAGAATTAAAACTAGAGTCAATAGAATATTAATGGTCTCGTCTGGTATTCTCAATCCAATAGCATATCAAGTAAACTTAAATTATAGTCAATATGGATATTAAGTTCTCTCTAATATAAATTAAGCCTGTTGTAAATATAACCTCATGCTAATTTGATACACTGTGGGGAGTTGGAGCTCTTCACGTATGACACTATTCTTAGCCCTCTGAAGCATAGTTCCCTTGCAGAAGAACGAATCTCTGAAAGCCCTGTAGTCTGTTCAGTGTTGTCTTGTAGAGGTGTCTCAGTAAATGTGCGCCATGGAGGAGGGTCAGTCTGATTACCACCTTGTAGAGATACTATGTAACAGGTAGCCTTATTTATCAAACACTTATAGCAAGTAGGTTGGTCAATGTACGACATGTCACAATTTCACAAGAGGAGATTATAACACAAAAAGGCAATCCTTCCTGGCCGGACCCACTCCACTAAGACCTTCAGGGAGCAATGTTTCTATAGTCTTGAAATATTTGCTTAAAACAGGAAGAGGAGATTTAAAATAGTTAAATCGAGCAATATTTAAAAAGTACCTGAAATTTAAAAACGGCGTGAAATTAATTAATAATGTATAAGTGATAAAAATATATTGTAATAATCAAAAATTTACTAAATTAAAATGAAAAGAATTTTATTCGTTTTAAACTAAATTCAAATAGAAAAAAAGATAGCTTGGGTTCAAATTAAAAACTTCAATATTTAACAGATAATATAATTTTATAACATAAGAGACTTTTCTCAGGGCGGGTTACCTGGCAATCAGAACAGACGACACTTTACTACTAATAAGACTAACTTAATTTCTAGACATTTTACAAACACAATAAATTCCACTTAGAAACAAGACTAACCAATTACACAGCTTCCCCTGATAATTGTTGATCTCTTCTCGATGATGCTATATCCAACTCCCAACAATGGCTTTTATTACTTTCCCCTCTCTAGCTGAACGGACGTCTTCCCACCAAGCCCGCAAAATCAAGAGTCACTGTTTCCTCTCCTCCATCTTCAACTTTTTACTGCTCGATCCAATAAATAATCGATTGTAGTACAATCGCTCTGCTTTATTTACTATAATTTGCGATGTAATTAGTTTATTGATAATTTTCACTTTCCTCCATTTCTTATTTGAATATTCTTTTTCCATAATTACTGTATAGTAACAACAAAAGTTGAAACATTTCAATCCATATTATCAAACAAACAACCCAACGAACACTTCGGAAGGACGCGCACCGCCATCTATCTCGTTTTGAAAAGCGTCTTTATTTTAGATAATGAAAACTGGTTAGCTTGCTTTTTGATTTAAAATAACAAATAAACAATATACATAAATAAAAACATAATTAAAATAATTTATCTATGAATATCAACTATTTATTAAAAAAGAGGATATTACAATATATATATATATACGTACCGTGCATTTATCGATAATCTTTAAAGATTTTTGTTTTGTCTTTTTCAACTCCTTCCAGACCTTCATTATACCATCGTGCCTTTTAAACATTATTTGTGGGATGTCATCTCGTAGTGCAACTTCAATAATCAATTATAATTAATAGATATAAAATTAAAATTAAATCTTTTTTTTTTTTTTAACTTACTAACTACAAAGTAAAAAAAACTACCAAATCATAAAGTAGGTTTAGTTTATCAATAATAACAATCTAAAAATAAAGATTGGAAGAAGAAGAAAGCCCAGCCAAGTGGGGCGAAACGTTGGCTAACAATAAATAGTTTTCTTTTATTATTTTGACACCTTTATTGACCGCCACCCAGACTATCTTCCTACAATCTTAAAATAAAGATAGTTTAACTAACTTTATTTTTTTAAAAGTAATAGTAGCATTAAACCCTACAGTAAATGCACTGGAAAATGTAACACCAGCATGCATTTGGGGATCTGATTATTGTTCGTTTTTCAAAAATGGCCCATAAAGCAATTAAAGCATAAAAATTCAATGTTTTATGAGTGATTCTTGAACATTAAACTGTTTGGTTGTCATTATAAAAGGGAGGAAATGATTAAAAAAAAATTGGTACTTACACAAAAACTTTATTTTATCATCAAGAGCAGGAAATGTACTTTCAAGAACATCGACAACTAAATCAAATCGATCATGATAAGACGTCGCTATGGGTATTTGCCTCAAATGTCTTGGAGGTGTAAGCAACCTTCCAAAAAAAAAAAATTGATATAATTAAAATAATAAAATTCTAAGCCTAACAGAAAAAACATGAATAAAAAATCTAGAGGAGTCTCCACATCACATAATTTTTACTTATCGCTCTATGTTGAGTTGAAATTAATCTTTGCTCATAAAAATATTTCGATTTCATTTCTCCTTACTGTACTTCAATATATAGGATAAACGAAAGTAAAAAAACTAACTATTATCATAACCTCAACTAAATTAGATTCGTACCCACCTCTTGAGGATATATAAACTCTTTTTATAATTATATAAAT
>NW_027106659.1:253687-255271 GCF_000696795.3 Halyomorpha halys
ACTCTTATTCAATGTCTTGTAGGTGTAAGTAACCTTCCAATAAAAAAAAAATTAATATTATTAAAATAATAAAATTTGAAGCTTAACAGAAATTTTAAAAAAACATGAATAAAAAATCTAGTCTAGTGCGCACATCAAATAATTTTTACTTATCGCTGTGTTGAGTTGAAATTATTCTTTGCTCATTAAAATATTTCAATTTCATTTCTCCTAACTATACTTCAATATATAGGATAAATAAAAGTAAAAAACTAACTATTACTCGACTTGTTTTGACCTTCTCAGGGATTTATTTACTCTTCAGGACAAAATTGCAATATTAAAACATTTATTTAATCCCAAATATTTCCTCCTACCTGTTACACTTTATTTATAACTAACATTTGCAGGCCATAACGATTGATTATGGTGTTTTTCCAAAATTACTTCAGGTCAATGATTTTTAATACCTAACTACATAATAATGTTATTTTTCCTCATAAATTCGTAAAATTTTTAATAGTCAACCCAATAAATTTCAGTTATTAGGAGCTAACAAAGAAGTTTTGTAACAGTAATGACAAGGATTTCTCTCCTTTAACCTTCCATTTAAATATGGAGGTGTATAAATGAGGCAGGAATAAGGTCAAGTCCACAAAACAACATTTTTCAGAAGATCAAAAAAAACATTTTTTTACCACCAAAATAAAAGTAAACACTCAACCGGTGGTTGGGGGTGCGGTCAATGATAAACACAAATAAGTTGGATTAACCGATTTTATTGTGCCAACGTTTCGGCTAGTTTCTAGCCTTCCTCAGGGCTAAAAACAGAACAAGATAACAACCACATTAAGTATAGAAAAAAAAAATAAAAAAGAAAGTATATACAGAAACATTTTACACATAAAATGAATAATTTTACAAAATATTATTAATAAAATGAAGTGATGAGAGAAGCTGTTTCTGTTTATACTTTCTTTTATATTTTATTTTTTTCTATATTTACTGTGGTTGTTATCTTGTTCTGTTTTTAGCCCTGAGGAAGGCTAGAAACTCTAGCCGAAACGTTGGCACAATAAAATAGATAACACCAACTTATTTGTGTTTCTCTTTGACCGCATCCCCAACAATCTTCTCCTTTTTTTTTTTTTGTGTATGTACAATAAGAAAAATTGCTTTTAAATGGGCTAAATCATAAGAAGCTTTCAATAGTCCGAAAAATAATTTTTTGGTAAAAGCTAGACAGATGGCGGGTTGCTAGGCAATCAGAAACAGGCATTTACAATAATTAAAATTAAAATCTATTTTACACATGTATCTATTTTTATGCATGCAAAACTAACCAAGTTCACGATCTTCCTTTGATGATCCCTGGTATTTCCTTTGTTTCTATTGTTCTTGTCCTTGCGTCCAAAATGGCTTCCTCCTCTTGCTTGACAAGTTGCCTCTCTTACAAACAAAAGCTTCCAAGCTTTCCCACTTCCAGCCGAAGTACGTCCTCTCACCTGGCAATCCAAACTAGGAATGCCCCTCCAAAACCAAGCCTGCCTCGATGTTCCATGTAAACATTGATTGTCGCACAACAGTTAGGGATTTTTGCAATTG
>NW_027106659.1:258436-258778 GCF_000696795.3 Halyomorpha halys
CTTCCCATCATAATTGAAAATACAGTAAATTTAAGAAAAAATAAAAGTCAAGAAATAGTGCTAAAGAATAATATTCAGAAAGTAAATCATTTGCAAAAATCCCTAACTGTTATGCGACAATCGATGTTTACGTGGAACATCGAGGCAGGTTTTGGTTTTGGAAGGGCTTTCGTTGTTTGGGCACGGAGGAGAAATGATGTTTCCAGTATGAGGAGGTCCTCATCAATTTCTGTCCAGCAAGGGTGGACATTTTGAAAAAGGAAGACAACCAAGAAGAAAAATACTTTTAGTTTGGATTGTTGTGAGAGAGAAATAGCTGTTTGGAAGGACTGGAAACCATTT
>NW_027106659.1:265045-265406 GCF_000696795.3 Halyomorpha halys
CCCATATTAATATTTTTTTGGTTTAATATTGTTTTGAGGGAGAAAATGTAGTTCTGAATAAATAAAAACTCCTCAAATATCAATTTTATATCTACGGTTCTTATTTGCTTATGTAGTTTTGATTTGCATTGGTTTTAGTTTGCGTTATGTGCAGAGCAGATGAGCCTAAATCATTTCCAAGTTTCGTTTGTATTGTTGGAGTCATGTTAAAGTTATTACATTAAAAAAAAATAAGGTAAAAAATTTGAACTACAAAATTGTATTGTTCGATTACTACAAAAATTTGTATTCTAAGGTTTTAGAAGTACAAAAAACTAATATCATAATTATGAGAGATAGTTGACCGTGGATGATAAATGAG
>NW_027106659.1:266452-268973 GCF_000696795.3 Halyomorpha halys
TTTTTAATAAATTAACTATTTGTGAATATGTTAATGATAAGTTGTTCTTATCGGTTTTTAAGTTGACGGAAGAAGGCTCTAATTGGATATAGAGACTTTCAGAGATGAGCCTTTTGTCATGGTTATGACCAGTAGCGAGTATAGATGTTTTATCAGTTTTGATTAGAGAAGATGGTCGGGTGGTGCGGTCAGCAAAGAAAAACATAAATAAACAAAAAATATTTATTTATTTATGTTTTTCTTTGCTGACCACATCCCCAACCATCTTCTCCTCGTTCATCATCCACGGTCAACTATCTCTCATAATCACTCAACCTATGGTTTAGTAAAGTTTTATAGTGATTTGAAGACTCTGCTATTACTGCTTCCACTGGATCTGACAGTGCTTGTGGATCTGACAATTTTTTATAAACCTTTTGTTTTGTTTTTAACAGAAGAGCTTTATTATAGGATAGAGGATGAAACTATCTGATGGAAATTATGTCATAAACTAATTTTATGAAAAAAATTGACCTGACAGTATTTAACCGTTTAAAAAAATTGGGAAAAATAAATTAAGACAGACTTGTTTAATTTCTGCTCATTCACTAGAGAGGAAATAATACGACATAAAAAATACTTTTCTACAAAACAATTATTAAAATGAAATATATTTATTAAATAAATCAAAAATTTGTATCCTTTTTTGTCTCAACACTTTTTATTTTTCACCAGTCCAACGTTTCGGCCATTCTAGCCATCCTCAAGGACATCTTCAATTATAACTTCTTCCTCACATTAATTTATAGTTACTTTTGCAGGCTATTCTGTCCAGGTCATTTCATTTATTATAAGTTAAAAGCCTATTTTTTTAAAATTTAAAATTATAAATATTTAATTCTTCTTATATAACATTATCCACACAAATTCACTACCATATAACAAACCATTTATCTACCATATAATTGAAGATGTCCTTGAGGATGGCTAAAATGGCCGAAACGTTGGACTATTGATGTAATAAAAAGTGTTGAGACAAAAAAGGATACAAATTTTTGATTTATTTAATAAATAATTACTTTGTCTCAAGAAATTGAAATAATATAATTAAATGAAATATATTTAAAAGTATACCTTTTAGTGTTGACATGGCAGAATTCATAAACTGATTCTATCTCTTTGGCTGATGTTTCCATTAGAAGCTGAGATAATCGCCTGTGCCAAACAGCACAATGTTTAATAATTTTATGAATCAAATCCTCACAATTCAATTTAAGGATGCGTTCTGTTCGGGATTTATCAACATTCTTCACACGTAATGCAATTTGGACATACCTATTCACAACAGTCGATATTTTGATAAGGCTATAAATTACTCTTGGTAAATTAAATTATGTGAGCCGCTACGACCCATGAAGTGTCAAGGGTTCAGTACTTCGTAAGGAAGCACTATTTTCAGAACAACGGTTATACAAGGAGGTGATTATTTCAAGATCATGTTCAACATCAGAATTTTCCCCCATTAAGGGTGCCCACTTTATGAGGCTGAATGGACCAGTTTCCACAGGATTGACTCATGGCTACAGTGTAACTTTTTTTATGACCCACTTCCTGGTAATTTCTGACATACAGGGAGGGGAGTTTTCTAGAGGTAATAACTTATTTTAACCATGGCAGGGTCAAGTTTTTCATTTTGTGTGACTGCAATGAAAAAAAAAGTTACACTGTAGCATGAGTCAACCCTGTGGGATCTGGAGCCATGCAGCCTCATACAGTGGGCACACGTAATTGGGGAAAATCTGGCAGTTGAGCATGATCTTCAAAATATCACCTCCTTGCATAACAGTGCTTCCCAACAAAGTTCTGTACCCATGACCCTTCATGGACATATTGGCTCACAATAATTAATTTTATAATTCTTTGGGCTCTTAATTTTTAACATTAAATCAAAGAATTCAATTAACATTTTTTAATTATTCCGTTTGAATATTTAGTCTACACCAGATACGGGCAAAAATTAGCTATGGATGAAACAAATAGCTGAAGTTGCCATGGAAACGACACTTATTCCTGAATGAACCATTAATAAATAAATATTGTATCCATGGCAATTTTATAGTTGTCAAGTCATTGATGTTTTACACACCCATGGTCTAAATATCAATAGTTATCATAAATAAAAAAAAAAATTACTTAGTTATTTCTACTTTAAACTGTTCAGCTACAAGGTAGTTTCTGGAAAATTCTTCTAAAAACTTTGTTCTGTCTATCGACCAAACATGCCTATATTCTTCCCATATTTTTTCATATTCTTGTACTGCTGAATAACATTTGTGTATTTCTGAAATTAATAAAAAAAATTAATATAATCTTAAAGGTTATAGGTACTTACTTGATGAGTTTTCATTAATATAATTAGATGTAGTGAAAGAATTCTTCCTTGTTAAATTTATTTATTTTAATGATTCATAAACAACGTTTCCCATCATCAAGTTATCTTAAATAAATATATCTTCAAATATAACATTTAAACTATTCTCTA
>NW_027106659.1:269493-276676 GCF_000696795.3 Halyomorpha halys
TTTTTGTATCTTTTTAACCCTGCAAAGTGGAGCAAAACGTCGGACATTAAAATAGTTTTAAACTATTTGTTCTTTTTTTTTTTTTTTACCGCAACCCTGACCATCTTATATTTATTCTCTATATTATTCATAAATATATTAAAAATAATCATATGCTGTCAGTTTTATAATAAATTAATAATGTTTTCTTTCTTTCTTATATTTTACATATTCTGTTAACTCATTAGAGACACCACATATTTTTAGAGACATCACCAGAATCTAAAATTATTTTGGCTTTATATTGGCCATATTTGATAAAAAACATGTTTGTAATAGAAATCAGTCACTTTGTAACTATCTTTGTACAAATAAGATGATTACACGCCACGTGTGTAGGCAAATCCTCTGAATGTTTTTATTACAAGGGATTGATTTTGTTATTTTATATTGGTGTGCAATATAAAATAAAATAAACACATATAAATTGAATTAAAATTAAATTAACAACATTTATTCCAAAAATAGTCGGGTAACATGAAATCCTTATTTTAGATTTAGTAATGAAGAAAAGAATACAATTATAGATAAAATGAGATAAATAAAAAGGAAAGAATATAAACCTAAATAAACATAAATTTTTAAAAGCAGTACATGATAATGAATTTTCCTGGAAGGATGACCCTTACATTTGTTGTACAGAATGATAACCCTTGAAACAATTGCTAAACATAATCCAACATGAAAACGATATCAAATTTTATTTTTACAAACTCCTAGGATAATTTTTGTTTTAAGCCAGTCTTGTTCTAACGGCTGCTTCTTTCATACTGACTGATAATTGCAATTCAAGATCATTGCACACACGGTGTGTAGTCAGTCTTTTTGGCTCATAAAAGCATTGTACATACAATGAGCAATTTGTCTCGAAGAGGTTAACCGTTGTTGTTTATTTATTTTTTTCTTCTCCAATTTATTATTTTATTTATATTTTACGATGTTGTATAAGTTCATTTTTATTTTTTTAAATTTGTATACTCTCTAAAGCACTAATGCCTTTTGTTGATTCCTGTAATATTATTCTAAAGGAACTAGTTTCAGAATAAATAAAGAATAAAAACGAAAAAATTAATACTAAGTACCTTTTTCAATCTTGATTTGCATTTTCCTACAATGCTCATCCCGAGCAATTACTGATGAATACGGAATCATTCTCTCTGGAAGATTTATTTCGAATTTTTCAACCAATCTTGGTAGAAAAGAAAGATCAATTATTAAATCACCAAGCAAATTTTTAACTAAGCATACAATTTCCAAGAAAGAAGGGTCGTAAGTAATCTGTAAAAGAAAAAAAAAATTGAAATAAATGACGAAATAAAGTTGATAAAGTTTTAAGAAAAATACAGAATACCTTAGTAGACTTTAGATTCATGAAGCATTTGATAAATATATTTTCGGATAAAGCAGTAAAGCCGTGAGTCCTGACAAAGAACGCCTCATAGGCCTTTTGCATCGATCTTCGACTATACCACCGAAGAGCTTCTTGAAACAATAAATCGATTCTAGATATATATTTGATCCATTCAAATTTCATCTAATGGAAAAATAAAAAAAAAAACATATTTTCTACTGAACATTGTTTTGTTTTTCTTCCTTATTTTAAGAACTTATTATAAATCTACTAGGAATTAGAATTTAGGGCTTCTTAACTACATTGAAAATAATAACACATGAAAACACTTTTTGATGAATATTTTACTTATATATTACCTCCTTGCACAACCGATGGTCTAGTAAGAGTACTTTCTTACAAAATACTGAACCCTGGACCCTTCGTGGGTTGTAGCGGTAGAATTGATTAATTTTACTTATTTATTTCATTAAAATACTATCTCTAATTAAAAAGAAATACAACAATCTTCTGATTTCACAATGATTTAGTGTTTCCTCTTTTTTTTTTTAAATGTATTTAATTATATAAATTATACTTACACTTTTCAAATTATATGCAAATCCATCAAATATCACAAGTAGAAGCTCAAATATTTTATTATAATGAACAATCAATTCATTTATTTTGGTAACTCTGAAATGTGGAAAAAGAAAATCAACAATACAAAATATAAAAAATTAATACATTTAATTCACAATATTAATAATCAGCATGTAATGTTAAATAAGTACAATAAAAAATTAAGAAACGCCAAATTGTAGGAACTGTACCCAGTAATTATAGTGTAGTTATAGACACTGATCCGATGGGTAAATGTCTGAAGAGTAGACCGAAATCCAGGAGGGAGGATTGGGTCAAGAACTGATCTTGTAGATTTGGGTTTGGAAGGGCCTCACTAGACAGATGTATATAGGTAGCGATTCTTGGTATCGCTTTAATTTAGATGGTATAAGTCTTTATTATTAGAACAAAAAGTAACCATTATTGAAAAGCTTCGTAACGTAACTCAAAATGAGTTAATTAGTTTGAATTTCAAAATTCTTTTCATTTAAGTTTTTATAACTCAAATAAAAATATTATCTTTACATTTGAAAATCTCCCAATATGAACTCAACAATTATCAAATATTTTAAAATAATATGCCAACTTAAAAAGTTTTATGACTTATTTAAGACTTTGAGTATCAGGTTCTTCATGAAGGCAAATTTTCTGAGGCAATTAAAAGCACAACTGGAATATGCTAAGGATGTGTCTTATCTCCCACTCTATTTCTTGTTGCAATGGATTGCGTAATGCATACAACCATAGGAAATAGAAAGAGAGGCATGTTTGTCTCCTAGCAGGATACTTCCGAGACATTGATTACAAATTGAAAAGATTGGTAAAAGAATCAGCCAAGGTGGGTTGTCCTTAAACACAGCTAAAACTAAGGAAATAAATTCATTCCTCTATCTAGGGAGTAAAGTAAGCGAAGACAGAGGAACAGATGAGGATGTAAAAAGCAGATTGTGAAAAGCCAGGAGAGCATTTGTTTGTTGTACAACGTTTGGAAGAACAAGAGCACCTCTAAGGATATCAAAATTTAAAAGAAATGTACTCTCGGTCCTCTTGTATGTACCCCAGGAGGGTCACTGGAATAACAATGGAAAAACTCCGAGAATTTGTTAATAACACATCACTCAATAAGTCTCCAAGACCGGAAAAACAAATTTTTTTTTTTTAGAAATTCCACTTTATTCATCAACATACTCTCCTTCAAGAGGGATACATTAATTCCTATGCTCCTATAATTTTTCGACACTCTTTAAGTAAAATGATATGCCTTGGCTCTCAAAATAGGCAATCACTTCTTCCTTTGAGCCAAACTCCTTTCCTTGGAACATCTTTTTCATTTCGGCAAAAGCCAGTAGTCACCAGGGAACAAATTTGGAGAGACGGTGTTAATTCACCCAACTATTGCTTTCATCGACTTGTGATATGGGGCAATGTCCTGGTAAAAAAGAGCACTTTTTTCTTTTGCATGTAAGGCCGTTTTTCTTGATTCCTGCACTCAATCACAGGTGTGTAATGGTGGATCCATGTTTCATCCATTGTCACATACCAACACAAGAAATCCTTTTTATTTCGCTTGGACAGCGCTCTTAATCGTTGGCCTGTTGTTGTTTCTGGTCTGGTGTGAGCAAATGCGTCACCCACTTTGTAACCATGCAAAATTTTAAAGACGCTACTACCTTCTGATGTCTTCAAGGTATCAGCTATCTCACAAAACTTTATTTTATGGTCTTTTAAAACCATTTTGTGGATATTTTTTTAAAAGTTTTCCCCAACTACTGCCAATTTTGGGCGACCAGAGCATTCAGCACCATTGGTGCTAATATGATCATGTTTAAACTCAGCATACCAGTCAATAATAGTTGATTTCCCTAGAGCAGAGTCCCCATGATGCTCATCAAGCCACTGTTTTTCTTCAACAGTATTCCCCCCCCCCCCCATCAAAAAACAGTGTATAATCAACACACGAAATTTCTTTCTATCTATTGTCTTGAAAATTGCAAAACTGGAGTAACTAAAATGCCTGTAACCTCTAAACTAAACTAGTGGTCAGAATGCCATGATATTTTGACACTTATTGTTTGAAGGTACCCGGAAATCACATGGGTTTGCTATATATGTGTCAGACCAGGGATTTATTCAATGATGTTTAGATCCTTGAGAAGAATATTTGGCATTCCTGAAATAATTTCTAATAAACAATTACGACAGAAAACTAATCAAGAAAAGGAAATGGAAGTGGATTGGTTACACCTTAAGGAAGCATGATAGTGCTGAAGAGAAACATGTACTTGATTGGGAACCACAGGGTACTCTGAAGTAAGGGTGACCGACCTAGGAAAATGTGGAAGAGATGAATGAGGGAAGTTCACCAGTCAGGATGGCAAAGGAAAAGAAGTGAAAATTTGGCAAGTGATTGAGATCAGAGGCAAGAAAACGTAATGGCTCTTTTGTCCATTGGACGGAAAATAAAAATTATATATATTTCTAAAATTATATCTTAATAATATTATATTTAACAACATATAAGAACTTATTAAGTAGTAGAGAAAGAAATTTATTCAATCATGTTGCCCAAATACATCGGGTTGCTACATTACACAGCATACTGATCAATCCGTGATCGGACATATATAAATTTATAAATTACATTTTTTATATGATACAATATAATAGAAAGAAAAGATATTAGAATATTATAAAAAGAATTATAAATATTAGAAAATAATATAGAATTCAAAAAGAACCTACTTTGTTTCAGTGATATAATCTTCCAACTCTTCAAACATAAAACTTTGTTTTGGTGGAAAGTTATAAAAATATGAAAGGCTAATTTTCTTGCATATAGCAAATATTTCTTCATTACATGCTTTATATTCTTCGGCAAACCTTCGGTACTGTAATTCATCACATTGACATAAACATAAACAATATACAAAAGAATACTTTAAGATGTAATTGATATTCTAGTGCACAACAAATATATATACACAAATATAATTGGAAGATCATAAGTTGAATGAATGTAATTAATTCTAGGAAGATGGTCTAAGTGGAGGTCAAAAAAAGATACAGAAAATATCAGAAAAAAACATTTATTAGTAAGCAATGGTTTGCCCCACTTAGCTTCATCAGGGCTAAAAAAAAAAAAAAAAACAAGAAATATATATTGTAATATGCTCTTTTTGAGTAAATAATATATTTTGATGTATAAAGGGTTTTGATATGTTTTATTTTATGTATAATTTTAATATTGTTATTTGATATTTTAAATTAAAAAGAAAGCTAACAAGTTTTCTTTGTCTAAAAGAAATACGTTGTTTTCGAAACAAGAAAGATGGCGGTGCACGTCCTTCCAAAGTGTTTGTTGGGTTGGTTGTATTAAGATGGACTGAAGTTTTTCAACCTTTGTTGTTTCTATACAGTAATTATAGAAAAAGAAAAATAAAACATGAAATAGAAAAACATAACAATTGTCAACAGACTGTTCACATCACAAACCATGGCAAGTAAAGCGGATTGATTGTAACAAAATCAATTATTTTGGATTGATCAGTAAACATCGAAGATAGCGGAGAGGAGATGGGCATTCTGAATTTGGATTGCCTGGTGAGAGGACGTACTTCGGCTGGAAGCGGGAAAGCTTGGAAGCCATTGTTAGAAGAGAGGCAACTTGTCAAACAAGAGGAGGAAGATTTTCGACGCCAGAACAAAAGAAAAAAGAAGACACCAGGAATCAACGAAAAGAAGATCGTGAACTTAGTTTGGTTATAACTAAATTTAAATACAATTGTAACAGAGATATTAATTTAATTAAGTTAATAGTAAAAGTGTTAGTATTCTGATTGCTAGTAACCCGCCCTGAGATTAAGAGTTTTCTTTTTATATAATAAAATTATATTATCTATTTGATTTTAAAGTATTTAACTTGAACCCGAGTTATCTTTTATATTTGAAATAAAGTTATAAAACGAGTAAAGATTCCTTTTATTTTATTTTTTAATATTTTTAAAATTATTACAATATATATAAATTTTAATTTTTCATTATTTATAATGTTGAGAAGATAGCAGAATGTGGATGATATATATGAGAAGATAGTTGGGAGTGCGGTCAGAGAAAATCACAAATAAGTTAAAAAAACTTATTTATTAGAGCCAACGATTCAACCTGAATATCTTGCCTTCAACAGGGTTAAGAACAAAAAAACAAGATAATAACCAATGAATAAAAGGATATATAGAATGATTAATAGAATAAAGATAGATTCATTATGTACAATTATTTACTTTAATCATTCTATATATTGTAATGTCCTATTTTTATTAATAGTTATTTTTTATATATTAATGGTTTTTAGTATGTTTTATTTTATTTATCAAAGTTAATATTAGCTGATTTTCTTTTATTAAACCAAAAAACAAACAAGCTAACCAATTTCATCATTCAGAAGCTATGGAATCCAAAACAAACTCATTCCAAAATATTTCAACATGGCAGCACACGTCCTTCCGAAGTTTGTGGACATTACTGCTCTGTTGAGTATGGTAGATTGAAATGTTTTCAACTTTTGTTGTTTCTCTAACACGGGGTTGTCTCTGGTCTTAGGCGATTTCTCCAGCCTGATATACTCTTTACAGAAGGCCCACGACAAGGCGTATTCATTATAAGTTAGAAATGGCCGTGCCAGAGGATGAGCCCTGGACATTGCCGCAGGTAGAGGAGGTCTAGGTGAGAGAGTCTGAGGCAGAGTAACAGTTCTAGTTGCCGAGATGAAGCGGACGGACCAGTAAGCTGATAAGGCTAGGTACAGCTCAAGTTGCCTTGATGAAGCGGACGGACCAGTGTAACCGTTAAGGATTAGGTTACAATCTTAGTTGCCAAGATGAAGCGACGGACTAAGATTGCTGGAGAGATGGAGAGGAGATAGGCCATCGTCTTAGGTGGACGTTTGATATAACAGCTTTAGCGAGAATAGATTGGCAATGAACTTCTCTATCTCAAGCAGTGTAAGCGCCACCTGTGCCATGACTAGACCCAGGAAAGGAGGTGGATCTACAATCGAATTGGGTTTTTTTTTTTTTTTTTTTTTTTTTTTTCTTTCTTTTTTTTTTCTTACCTCCTAAATTTTATTAAAACTATTACAAATATATACAACTTAAAGCTAGGAATATATACTAAATACAATATATCTTTGTT
>NW_027106659.1:278091-283258 GCF_000696795.3 Halyomorpha halys
ATGTCGGCTTCTCTGCAGTGCTCCATGAGATGGTGATGTAGGAGCCGCTCGAAGACCTTGCTCATGTGCGAGAGGAGGCTGATCGGGCGATAATGCTCCGGCGAGTCACCCTTCTTCGCAGGTTTGAGGAGTGGCACCACGATCGCGCGCTTCCAGGCCGTTGGGAAGTATAATTGGGGGAATTGGGGGATTTAGAGTCCCTTATTTATAGGCCTAGTCCATGCGGCTGTGACCGAGAAGCGGTCGGTACATGTCTGCTTGAGATAGGTTCGTGCATTGCATCGTTATCATTTATTATTCATTGTACAGATATTGCTAAGTATTATGTACAGAAATTATTAATATACAAAAATTACAACGTGATCTTTACAAAATGAAGTAATAAGTAAATTTGAGAACTTCGGTGAGGCTCGAGGTGGAGCGCTCTGGTGAGTTGTGGTCCAATCACTTGCTCCCTCTCACTACATATGGATAAGAGAGGAGCTGGAGGTAGCGGAATACCAGGAAGGACCATATTAGGTATGAATGGATAGAACTGGAAGTAGTAGAACTAAAGAACAGGAGGAAACATATTAGGTATGAATGGATAGGAAAGAATCTGGAGGTAGCAGAACAAAAGACTTCCTTGAAAACCAATTATTAAACTGATAGTGCACGTTTGTGGAATGGAGGAAGAGAGATAACCACAGAAACCAATGGAAGCTCGACCCACTGGGCCATTAGGCGTTTATAGAACTCCTACCAGGAATATATACAACAGACAGGAAAGAGGAAAGGCAAAACCCTTCCAGAAACGGACAAAGAGTCTTGGCTAGGTTGTATTGAGGCATGAAAAGGAAGTCAAAGAAGAAGTAGAGGTATTTACCAAAATAATACAAAAGTTGAGAAAACTAGTTTCTAACATGAACCACTACTTCTTAAAATTGCCTACAAATCATTGTAGTAACTCATTTTAACAGGCACATTAAATTATGATAACTCACTTGATTTATATGTTGTTGAAGATGGTAAAGATAATTCATAGTGTCTGGTGTAATTTTCAAGTCCCATGTATACTTTCCGTTGAACCCATCTCTCATTAACTTATTCATTTTTGTCAAATGGATTTTAAACAGCAGCCTCTCAGCATTAGAAAGCCCTAGAAAAAAAAAATTAAATAAACTATGATTATAAGGAGAAGACGGTCGGGGTTTCAGTCAGCGAAGATACACACATAAACAAAACTTATATTTGTGCCAACGTTTTAATCTGAATTTTAGGCCTTCATTAGGGATGAAAACACAAAACGAGATAACAGCCTTAATTAAGAGAAAAATAAAATAATAATACTGCAAGCTTTACCATATATGATAATAAAAGTAAGATTGTCCGGGTGGGGTCAAAGAAAAACTCAAATAGTGATTAAACTATTTATATTGAGCCAACATTTTACTCCACGTTGTAGGGCTTTATCAGGGTTAAAAAAAGATAAAAAAACTTAAATGATGTAAAAATAAATGAAAAATCAAAAAGATGTACAATGAAACGTGAAATTAAATAAGAATAATAAAAGGTTATAGACAATTAACAAAAAAAGAAATAATAACAGATTAAAAGAAGAAATATAAAATAAAGTACAAATTAAGAGATGGAAAAAGAAGATAAGAATAAAATAAACATTCCTTACAGACTCAAAGTGAACTGTTTGACAGGGTTGATAGAGAAGAGCTGGGATTGACAGTAAAGTACGTTACATTTGAAAATAATTTGAGGTAAAAAGTATAGAAAATTAAAACTAGGTAACCATTAAATAATAATACACAAACAGAAGGGGAAAGAAATTATATTTTTTAAAAAATATATAAATATACACGGATAGAATACACAAAAGAAATGAAGTTTAAAGAATGGATTCAATAAATATAATATTATAAAGAAAAGACAATATACAAAATAAATAGGGGTACAAAGGTGTGGAAGAGAGAGAGAAATACTTTATTCATCCATGCTGCCCAAATATATCAGGTTGCTACATACACAGCATACTAATCAATCCATAATCGGACATATATAAATTACATATAATTACATGGTATAATAAAATAATAAAAAACAGTTCTTTTTCCCTACTGTTTCCTTTTATAATCAATTTCAGTTTATATGCCAAATACAAATATTTCAATTCATTCCTTTTTTTTCTTTCCCTTTTCTGTTCCTTCAATTTCACCATTTCACAATTTTTAATTCACCCGATCAACAAATTCACCCTTCTAGATCCTCTCCAGTGACCCGCTAAACAAATTCACTAATAGACGGCAATGTGAGATCAGACCATTAATAATAGTCACAGCAGTAGATCAGCTTACCAAAAACAAACAAACAAATACATTCTACGAGAACAAGACTAACACATAGATTCAAAGGAAAATATAATAAAAAGCCGGTTACAAGAAACACTTGAATGGATAAATAAGTTTTTAAAAAAATAAATAAATAATAGTGCTAATAAAATAAAATAAAATAATTTAATGAATAAATACGTTAAAACACACAAATCGAAAGGTCCACAAATTAAAATAAATAAATAAAACAATAAATAATCTCCGAGCTAATTCCCATGCAGGTGATGGTGTATGATCCCCAGGGAGCTTCTAGTTCAGAGAATTTCTATATAATAGAAAATAATTAATGTAAGTATACTAAAGTTGGAAGTAACATATGAATATAAATTAAAAATAAAATATATAAATACAAAAGAAAAAGAGTGGATAGTAAATATAAAATATAAAGTAATAAAATTAAGTATGGGGGAGGGGGTGAATTTAAAAAATAAAATCAGATAAAAGACCTGACCGGAAAGTGGGCTTCTGAAATGCAGCCCTGGTGAAGCCCTGCAAATAGCTTAATCACTATTTGAGTTTTTCTTTGACCACAACATCTTCCTTTTATTAAAATAGAAAAACTTGGAAATATAAATATCATTAAAATAAGTAGATAGTAGTTGATACTAAGAGAAGATAAAATATAATATTGTAATATAATATAATAATTTCATAATATTCAATGTAATAATAATAATATATTTTATAGACAATGTGTCTTCCTAGCCTGGAAAAATCACTGAAAATAGAGAGAAGAGTCCTGAGAGGAATCTATGGGCCCAAGAAAACACAGGAAGGCTACATGAGTAGACCTAACCAGGAAATCTATAGGGAGATAAATGACCTGGAAACCAAAAAGAAGAAAGGAAAATAAGAATAAGAAAGGAAACCTCAGAAGACTGAGATTCTACGGGCACATAATGAGAATGGACCAAAGCAGACTTAACAAGAAACTCTTTGACAGAGTCCGTGAATATAAGAGCGTAAGAGGATATGTGAGAGGACAAATGAGAGAGGAAACAAAGAAATTGAAAATAACAGACAAGGACTGCCTAGAGAGAACAGTATGGAAAACAATTGAAATCAATTAATATGTATGGATAGTTGACCGTAAAAATTGATATATAGGAAGATGGTCAGGGTTGCGGTCAAAGGAGAAACAAAAATATTTTAGAACTATTTATTTTCCGACGTTTCGCCCCACTTTGTAGGGCTTCATCAGGGCTAAAAAGATACAAAATGATACAATGATAAGAGTAAAAATACAAAGATAAGAATAAAAATAAGTAACAATGGCTGCCATTGGAAAGTGTGTCATGCACGCCTTTTATCTGGTTATATTCTTTTTAATCACAGCCATGTTGAGCAGATTCAAATATTTTAGAAACTTTATTTTAACTTCCCACCATAATTGAAATTACAATACATTTAAGAAAAAGGAGGTTAAGAATAAGTATTTAAGAAAATTATTCATAAAGGAAATCATAGGAAAAAACTCAAAACTGTAGTGCTACAATCGATGTTGAGAACAATTTTTGTTTCTCCTTTGACCGCAACCCTGACCATCTTCCTATATATAGAAATCAATAAATGTTCTTGCTGCAAGTGGTCAAAAGAGAGGAAGCAAAGGCACGCAGAAATGATGAGAAGATACAGGAAGAGTAGAAGAGAAAAAGGAAAAAGTAATGATATTCTTGTGGTCTTGAAAGGCCATTCCGTGAAAAAAAAAAAAAAATATAATTTCATAAGATAAAATATAATCCACTAGAAGATAAAATTATATTTCTATTAGTATCAACTATTTAATTTATTTTTATGTTATTCCCAAATTTATTAATTATCATTTTATTTTTATTTTTAAGTTTCTTTAAATGAAAGTTGTCAACTCGTTTTGTTTTTTCAGCTCTGAAATTCAGGTCAATACATCGGCATAAATAAATAAGTTTTGTTTATTTTTGTATCTTTGCTGAACGCTCCCACAACCATCTTCTCATATCTATCTGCAGTGAACTATTAAAATCTCATTATAAAATATGATGAATTGAGGAGTTTTTGATCAGAAGTCTATACATCTATTTTAGGAAAGTTTATTATTTAAGAATCCTCGGGGCACCTGATGTAGATAAGTTAAATTTTAATTGAAAATATTGATTTGTATGTTACATCTATTTGACAGAGGAAAATTTTAATTTTGAGATGAAATGATTCAGTTTCTGGTCTAGAATTTTATTAAAAAAAAAAAAAAAAAAAAAAAAAAATAGAAGCTACTTTTTTAAGGTGGATAAATCAACTTTTTATAGAGAGCTCCTTCAACTGAGTGTAATAATATTGTAAGAGTGTCATAAGGATATAATGTTTTTTTTTTTCATTCCTAATATGGAGAAATGTAAATGGATGTCTCTAAAAAAATTGTGTGAATCTTTTCTTTCTGTGGCATCTTATAACATTCAAAAACATCACAGCCAAAATTATCGGTTACTTAAAACTTTAATGATATAATGAATGTAGTTTCTTCCTTAAACCAATCAATTTTGGTGAATTATTTAATCTTATCCGAAATAAATATATTCCTTGTATTAACCCATTTGCATCATAAGTGCATATACGTGAGCATTTTCCCTGGCCAATGCTATGTATTGAACATACCAGCATGGGAAAAGGAGAAATGGAAGTTAAATTTTAAATATTGTATATATGTATATATAGTTGACCATAAAAATAGATGTATAGGATGGTTAGGGTATCGGTCAAAGGAGAAACAAAAATAGTTTACAACTATTTATTTTCCGACGTTTCGCCCCACTTTG
>NW_027106659.1:283838-284145 GCF_000696795.3 Halyomorpha halys
TGATAAGAATAAAAATAAGTAACAATGACAAGAGTAAAAATTTTTTATATAAAAATACAGGAGATGTACATAAAACAAAAACAATACGGGGAAGGGAAAAAAAAAAAATTGAGATTAAACAAATGTCATGAAAAAATAATCATCATTTTATATCTTTATTATTACTTATTTATGTATAGTTATTATTTTTTCAAGACTTTTATTTAATCTCAAATTTTTTTTTTTCCTTCCCCGTATTGTTTTTGTTTTATGTACATCTCCTGTATTTTTTACGTATTTTTATATAAAAAATTTTTACTCTTGCCAT
>NW_027106659.1:285010-289992 GCF_000696795.3 Halyomorpha halys
GACTTCAAATAGGGCTGCTCACAATCCTATAGTTATAACATTTAACATGGTAAAACATATAACATTTAACACAACATCATGAATACCCCTATAAATTTTAAATAGTTCCATTGTCGGCATTGGCCTTCTCACAGACATCGCAGGGAGAACATATCGCACCTAGTGGCAGGTACTTAACAAGTAGAAGATTGTTGCAATTGGAAATATGGTTGCACCTGTTAGGACGGGTCCTAGACTTTTAAGTCAGATAGGCTGGTCCTCTGTGCCACATGGGCACTAGACCTACATCATTATGGGCCATAAAGTATCTTCAACAACAAAGAGCAGAGCCGCCTAGTAAATAGGGCGAGTCCCAGGCAATGCCCCAAGACTAGATCAGTCAATGGGATGACGAGAAAGAAAGTAGGGGGAGCAAAAACACCCCCGAAAGGAGGACACAGTAAGTCAGGTCGATTAGGTTAAAAGAAAGGACATTCAGCTTTCCAATGGTTGTATTAACTTAATTAAAAAAAAAAAATCCATAAAAATTAACCAATGTGAAAATTTTCTAATTTTTTAATTTCTTTGAAAATTGTATTTGAGGGATTCAGATGATGATAAAAACCAATATCATTTGCTTTTTCTAAAAAAAAAAATTGTTAATCTACTTTACTAAAGTACTCAATATGTTATTTTCATTTTTAGTGCATAAAAAATCATTAATAGAATCAGTAATATTTTTTCTTCTTTTTTCAGAAAGAAAACCAATTGGTTGGCAAATAATCACTATAAAAAAAATACACATTTTTTGAGCTACGCACCAAAAATGCTTAATTTTTTTAGCTATGCACCAAAAATGCTTAATTTTTTTTTTAATGAAAAAATCGGGCCAGCCTACATTCTTCCAGGGAAAATCCTAAACATTTAGCAAAAAGCCCTATCCCAATTGGATGAACAGCACAGCAGTGAATAAAGTATCAACAAACAAAAATTGCTTTTTATATATTACATTAGTTTTAGTTGAACCAAAGTAAGGAAGGGTTGTGAAGAACTATTTGAAAAATGTTTATGAGATATCATTAAAGACTTACTTGTCACAATATAGTTATATCATTAAAGACTTACTTGTCACAATATAGTTATAATCCATTACGATCATGTAGAGCATGGGGTATACTGTGCTGATTTGTAAGAATATATCAAACAATGGCACGGCCCTTGCATCAGTATTTGGCATAACTTGCGAAAAAAATTTACAATCCTGGCATTTTTCCAAAAGTTCCCTGAAAGTACGATTTCATCAAGTTTACATTTAAGACATTATTCGTTTATGTACAATATTGTAATATTTCAGAATTATTTAAAATAAATAAAAAGAAATTTAATGGTCAAGCAATAATAAATCTCAGATCTAAAATATAGCTTTGATCATTACAAAGTTTACATGAATAAATTAGGAGAAAGAAATGCTTTATTCATTCATGCTGCCCAAATACATCGGGTTGCCACATTACACAGCATACTGATCAATCCATGATCGGACATATATAAATTACATATTTTTATATTATATAATATAATAGAAAGATAACATTTTTTTTTCTCCACAGTTTTCTTTTACAATTAATACCAGTCTACAAACTAAATACAAGTTTTTAAATTTATTCATTTTTTTCTTTCCCTTCCATTTCACAACCCTTATTACATTTGATCAACAAATTCCCCTATATAACAAATATTAAAAATAATAAAGTAATAAATAAAACAACAAATAAGATATGCGATGCATGCACAAAAGATATCGTTCAAAGCCAAGATGACGGCACTGTCCTGCAAAAAATCCGTTGAATCACAGCCATTTCGAGAAGATTCAAATATTTTTAAAACTTTATTTTAACTTCCCATCATAATTGAAATTACAATACATTTAAGAAATAATAAAAGTCAAGAATACGTATTAAAGAAGATAATTCCTAAAGGAAATTATAAGAAAAAACTCAAAACCGTAGTACTACAATCAATGTTGAGAAGGAGCAACTTAGAAGGGGAAGGAAGAGAGCTTGGTTTTTGGAATCATTCGTTGCTTAGACGGGAGGACGGATGACATCGCCTAGAGGCAGGATGTCCTGTAGATTCCTTAGCTACTCCTTTGTGAATTATTTTCTTTAATACTTATTCTTAACTTCTATTTTTTTTCTTAAATTTATTGTAACTACAATTATGATGGAAAGTTAAATAAAGTTTTTAAAATATTTGAATCTGCTCAACATGGCTGCGATTCAACGAACTTTTGGCAAGACAAGCACCCCCATCTTCTTTGTTTTTTTGAATAATAATCTTTTCAACTCCATATTTGATTGAACAAAATTGATTAGCTTTCTTTTTGGTTTAACAAAGCAAATGAACTATATTGAAATGATACATAAAATAAAAACATATTAAAAACCCTTTATACATAAAAATATACTATTTACTCAAAAGAGGATGTTACAATATAGTTAGGGAAGTATTACGATTGTGAGAAATTTTTAATGCATCAATAAAAAAAAATCTTGTGCGGTGCACATATAAGATAACTTTCACTTACTAAGCTACTTATGTCCCCAAGTTTTGTGCAGGTCAGTAGGCTCATGTTAAAGTTGCGCTCATGTTGACAATATTTGAAATGTTTTCTATCCTGATTAACTACAAAAAATCTTGAGGTGATTTTTTTGTTTTTGCCAATGGGAGGCTCCCCTTCAACACTGGTCCATTGATCAGCGGCTGTCAAATGTACCCAATGCTCTGTTCCAGTCCACTTTCGATTGTTCAGCAGAGATTGCTGAATGTGCGGATAGATTGGGCATTGATCAGGGGCATCAGAGTGTGAAAGCTCTACGACAGTTGCTACGTGAAAGTGCGTTCGAGGAATGGGCTAACTGCAGGTGGCAGGGCATTGGAGTACGCCATTTCAAAGAGACCCCGAGAGCAAATAAGTTTATATACGATAAACAAATACTTACGGGCTCTGAATGCTCCAATGCCCTGAAATTAAATATAAATTATGCACCCCTACGTGGAGTCCCAGGTGTCAGCGGACAGGATAGAGAAGTTGGGTCCCTCTGTCGCAAATGCAACAGAGAGCCGGAAACACCAGCACATGTGCTGGGGAAATGCCCCAACAACTCCCTCCTCATAACACGCCGACATCATAGAGTAAAATACGAGTTAATGAGGCTCCTAAAAGAAAGAGATTTTGCCTGCTTTGACGAGGTCTACTGTGTAGATACGGATGGATCCACAAGATATGCGGATATAGTTGCTTTTCCTAAGAAGGAGAAGTCGGCAATCATTCTGGATCCCACTGTGAGACATGAAAATAACGACCTTGACCAGGCAAATAAGGTAGAGAGGGAAAAGAAGGAAATCTACGATAAATGTATCCCTTTCCTCAAGGAGAAGTTCCGTGAGGGCTTTGGAGAACGAGACTTCAACGTGAGAGGCCTCTGGTTCGGAGCCCGTGGAACTATTCCCAGCACAACTAAGAGCTTCATGGAGGAGCTCGGGGTCGATGCCCAGGACGTAGCTAGGATGACAGAGAATATAATACTTGACTCCCTGGGAATCATCCACCACCACATGCAGGGAAATTAATGAGTGGGGGAGTTATCCAGAGGAGGGATGGCATGCATGCATCGCATATCCTATTTGTTGTTTTATCTATCTATTTACTACTTTGTTATTTTTTATATTCTAATATTTGTTATATAGGGGAATATGTTGATAAAATGAAATAAGGGTTGTAAAATGGAGGGGAAAGAAAAAAAAAGGGAATAAATTGAAAAGCTTGTATTTAGTTTCTAGACTAATATTAACTGTAAAATAATAATGTGGGAAAAAAAAAATTTCTATTATATTGTATCATATCAAAAAAATGTAATTTATAAATTTATATATGTCCGATCACGGATTGATCAGTATGCTGTGTAATGTAGCATCCCGATGTATTTGGGCAGCATGATTGAATAAATTTCTTTCTCTGTGTAATTTCATGAATTTTTTTTTGTAAATTTTACATACATCTGATATTTTTGATTTTTTGTACACTGTTAAATTGTATGCCAGTAATAAGGAGACACATGGATTTATGATTTGAATATTTCAATTTTATTCAAATATTCCGTAGTTCAATTAAATTTTAATCACTAATTATTAAACGTAGTGATATTTACCTGTTCATATTGACGAGGAGGAGTCCATTTTCACACATTTTAAAAAGTGGCTGACTCAACATCTCGGTTCTATTTAAGTTAAGATTTTCGCACCATTTTGAGTAAATTCTAGTTCTGAAATCAAGTACGTCCGAAACGAAGTCCTGGTATTCTTTTTCATATTTATCTGCGCTATCAAGTTCTATAAGCCAAGTAGCTGTCTGAATGAACTGAAACATAATTTTTAAGCAGATATTTACAGATTTTTAATTTAGATAGCTATAACAATATCCTTATAAACAATTTAGATAGCTATAACAATATCCTTATAAACAATTTAGATAGCTATAACAATATCCTTATAAACGATTTAGATAGCTGTAACAAAATCCTTATAAACAATTTACAATTCTATTAGTGGTGTGAATCATAGCTGAATTTGCAATGCTAAGAGCAAGTTGTTACGGACAATGTTCAATGATGTTAGTGGATTTTGATGACATCTTTAAAAACAGCACATCCTAACCGTGTTTTATTATAATAAACGAAATGTTATAACTAGGGATAGGATTTTTATGTTTTCACATATTTTTACCTGACCATGATCTCTGCGATTCTTTACTGACTAAAGATGTTTCAAGAAATTTCTGGCCAAAAGAAGCCATTTTTATTTTAAATATTTGGCCTTTTTTTACATATTTTGTTGTAAATCACATATTCTGAAATATTTGTTATTTTTAACATATTTTTAGGTATTCTGTCCTGAATCACACATTTCCTTAAATTATTTGTTCAATTTTAAATACATTTTTC
>NW_027106659.1:291982-319101 GCF_000696795.3 Halyomorpha halys
TAGAAGTTAAGAATAAGTATTAAAGAAAATTATTCATAATGGAAATCATAAGAGTAACTCAAAACCGTAGTGCTACAATCAATGTTGAGAACTAACACCTAGAGAAGGGGAAGGAAGAAAACTCTGTTTTTGTATTAACTCGTTGCTTAGGCATGGGCGGGGGATGATGTTTCCTGGATACAAGAGGTCCTCATTATCTTTTGTCTAGCTCAAGGGTAGACATCTTGAAAAAGAGGACATCGAAGAGTCACCCAAGAAGAATAAAAAACTCTTGGTTTTAATTGTCTGGTGATAGGACGTCCATCTGCTGGAAGCCATTGTTAAACAGAGACATAGCATTTTGGGAAAGAAGACATCAAGACTCATCAATCTTCAAAAGAAGATTATATAGTTGGGTAGTTTTGTATTAACTAGAATTTAATAAATTTGTACAATAGCTATTAATTTAGTTTAAGAGTTATTAGTAGAAAAGTTCTGTTCTGATTGCCAAGAAACCTGCCGTGAAAATTAGAGTCGTAATATTATATATAATAAAATAAAAATTTATGTACTCATATTTATTTGATATTTAATCTTTTTATTTGACCTTGTCATCTTCAAAACTTTACTTTAGATATGAGAATAAGTTAAAACTAATAAAATTCCTTTTATTTTATTTTAAATAATTTTTTATTATTACAATACATTGATATTGTTCTGGGTAACCTACGGCAACCAAAAGGTTGAATTGGAAAGGCTGCCATAATGTGGGCAATACTAGCGCCATGGTCTGAATTGAATTGGGGGACTCCCATCAGAAAGGCACTATCAGCAACAGAGTGTGGCCAGCAACAAAAGCTTGCCTCCTCCAGTGCTCTCTGTGGTGAGAAGCAACCCAGACTAATGAGAAGAGAGCCATCTTGTCTTCTGGTAGAAGCAATCCATTCTTTCTTTTTGTCTCTCATCAGGAATCTACCATGAGTGAGTAGAACTCCTGGAGTAGTTCTCAGAAGCAGATGGGAGAGAGACCTAAGAATGTGGAGGGAAGAACGAACCATGGAGTAAGTCCATCTAGCAATAGTTAACATCCACATCATCATCAACCATCTCAATTTCAGATCTAAAATTTCCATAGCCCAGTCATTAAAAATTTTACTAACCATCTAATCATAAATGTTTTCTTTCGGTCACCCCCTACACCACTTGTAACATAAACAATAGAATTTTATTTCATTTAATCATATCTCATTTTTTCAATTATATAGTCCACTCAAACCCAACCAGCCAACCAAAAGTGAAGTGTGTCTGGCAATTCGGTTGAAGGCATGCTTCATACAGATATATTGAAGTACAATATTGAAAAAAAAGGGACATTAAAATATAAAATTTATTTTCATAACATGTCTAGATTAAAAGACATTTAGGTTCCATATTGCTACAAATTATACTTATAGACTAAGACAAATTTTACAACAAACTATATGGTTTTATATCGTATATAAAATATCAAATTTTATAGAAATTATACCTAAAAGAGAAATACATAAACTTCATACTAACATAAGTAATATAAAATTTAAAATATTTAATATAAAACCTTACTTTGTATAATTGAGTCAAGCGTTTTTGTTTCACAACTAAACTGACAACACGGCTGCTACGCCTAGGCATATATAAATAAACATTTTTTCGGTTATTTGTCAAGTCCTGCTTGTATTTCTTTATATCTTGATAAAACAAATTACGGATCTGAAACAGAGGACAATTTTTGGATATACACAGGTCAATAATGGATTATAACACTTATTTAAAAATTAGAAACAAATGTGTATGTGAATAGAATGTACGAACCCAAGTCAAAGAAAGTGGCCTTTCAGTTTGGAGGCTGAAGTGCTGTTATCACATTGTATTTTAATTTTTGAAAATAAAAAAATAAAATATTTTCCATCAGGAATGATCAGCAAAATAAAACAGAAATATGTGGCTTTTATCAACTCATATAAAATGAGGTAACATTGTGCCACTTCAAGACAAGATAGTACCTTTTTGAATTTTTTATTATATTAGGTTATAAAATAAGTTTGTAGCCTTTTTTACTGATGATTTTAATAAAAACTTCAGATTCTTGTAAATATTTTTAATAAATCATATATGACCCATTTTGATCTATTACATGTTGCCATCTTTTAGGTAATTTTTTAATTCCGTTCTCCCAGAACTTCTCAGATTTATGCGCAATGAACTCCTCTGTGCATTTTACATTCCTCGAGTGAATTAAAGTGTTTCCTGTTAAGAGAGTTTTAAAGGGCCCGAAATAAGTGAAAATCTGTTAGGGCAAGATCTGATGAAAAGGGTGGACGGGGGATCACATCTCAGCCAAACTCCAATAATTTCTGCCGGGTCTGCAAAGACAAGTGAGAACGGGCGTTATCGTGATGGAAAACTATACCTTAGCGATTAGCCAATTCTGAATGCTTTTGCTCAACATGAAGCTTGCATGAGATATGTTTAGCGTTTCAGCGATATCACGTGTCGTAGAGTGAGGGTTGTCTGTGACCAATGCTTGAATTTGGTCATCATCAACAGTTGAAGGACGACCCAAGTGCTTTGGTTCTTCCAAATCAAAACTTTGGTTCTGAACCGAGCAAACCACTTACAGACAGTGCTTTCTCCTAAGGCATTATCGCCATACACACTGCAAATTTTGCTGACCATCTGTGGATTTTCCTTTTCAGAAATAAAAAATCAATAAATGATGAAAATGAATTTTTTCTCTTCCATTCTGAGCAAGCAAAATACCGCTTAAAGATAAGGAATCTCTAGGAAATCTAAGGAAGTTGAAACTGATGCATAAAAGCACTTTAACTTATCCTTGTTTAGAATATGCAAACATTGTTGACCAAATTAACATAATTTTATAAACACAGAGAGGATTAAATTGAAATATTGAAAAACACTACAAACTTATTTTACAATTCAATATAATATAAAACACCTTTGAACCTCTCTTAAAGTTTGTATATTTTCTTTTCCTTCAATATATTATCTTTTTTGTCCATTGTATTATCTCTTAGAATATGTATCTCTCTGCTATTCCTTCATACTTATGTATATTAACATTAAATATCTACTTATATAACCTATAATTGTCATATATTACTGTAATCTTAATTATCTTTTTCTTTTTTTTTTTCATTTTCATACGTAACCGGTTTTTAACTGTCAAATCTTACGAATCCAGCACCTTTCTCTCATCCAGTCATTCTGTGACTTACTTCCAATATAAAAGATGAGTGTCCTGATTTGTCCTTTATTTTCCTTTTTTCTTGATCTTTATTTATATAGTTTGTACCATATTTCTCTTATATTCTGTTCACGATTACTTTATGTCTAATACTTCACTGTATTTCTTTTTTATTTGTACTAATCACTGTGTATTTTATTTTTATTTGTTCATTATAATTTTTTTTTTTAGCTGCACCTTAGTTTAATTTTATTTCATGTTACCTATTCTCTAATACCGTTAGGATATTTTTAGATCTTTTCAAAGCCCTAACGAAGCGAGGCAAAATGTTTCTTCTCAATAAATAGCTTTTATTCTACTCGAGTTGAGTTGCTTTTTGACAGTATCCGCACCATCTTCATTTTATTATTTTACTGATGCTTGCTGTTATATCCAAATTCTTTCAACTGGTCCGTCAGCCAGTTGTTAGAGACAATGAGGACTAGCAGAGTTAGTGAAACGAATCCATATTGCAACCAACTACCAATAAAGGCACTGAGAGAAATAACTGAAAAACATATTAGAGAGTTACTAGTACAATGATCGTTTTACTTTTTCTGAACATTTCATAAAAGCTGGGACTAGTGCCGGACGTTTTGCATAATCTATGAACTGTACAATAACACTTATGATTTCTTCTATATTGTCTATCTTTTCAATTATGAGATACAATGCATTTTCAGTGTACAATTCTAAATCGATCAATCCATCCTTGAACCTGTAAAAAGTAAATACCTTAGTTGTTTTTTTTTATATTAAGTATACATCGAGCTCTAGGGATGTAAATATCAATATAATGTAAGGAGCGTGTAAATATCATATAAAGGGATGTAAAATATCATATAAATAAATATATAAAATCCACATGGAAGATGTTTTTATCCATTATACAGAGGTGTCTTTTTAAAAGGGTTAATACAAAAAGAACACAATAATAAAATAATTTAAATACCATAATTTAAGCTTTGCTACCTCGTAAGTTAAAAAAAAAAAATCAATAATATGATTTTAATACTAATTATTTATTATATGATTGTTTGAGAGTGGTTTATTTTATTATTAATATACACAATGTTGATCCATTTTACTCTCAACTTTTATTCTTAAAAAACTCTCCAACGTTTCGGCCTTCAGGCCATGAATCATATTCTTATTATTAATATACTTAATTTTGATTGATCCATTTTATTCTTAAAAACTCCAACGTTTCGGCCCTCAGGCCATTTTCAAGGAGACAACCTTAAATATTGATGTCATTGTTTTTAATCTCATTTGCAGGCTAATTGTCCATATCACATATAACTTTGTTTATATCTTAAGTTTAAAAACCCTTTTTAAGTGAAAAAGGAGGAGTTTGTTTGTATAAAAGGGTTTTTAAACTTAAGATATAAAAAAAGTTGTATGTGACATGGGCAATTAACCTGCAAATGAGATTAAAAACAATGACATAAATATTTAAGGTTGTCTCCTTGAAAATGGCCTGAGGGCCAAAACGGAGAGTTTTTTAAGAATAAAAATTGAGAGTAAAATGGATCAATCAAAATTGTGTATATTAATAATAAGAATATGATTTATACACCATTTAAATAAAAATAAAATAAAAAAATCAAACCATTGTTATAGGGACATTTCGTCTCAAACATTGCTTTGTTAGATACATAAATAATTTTTTCTTACTTCATAAATTCTTTTTAGACCGTATCTAGAACAATGTGTTAACTTTTTTTTTTTCAAATGTTATAATAATTTTTTGTACTTAAGAGGTATCACAGCTTATACAATGATATGATTTTATTTTCAAGACAAATTTTTCAAGTTCCATAATAATAATATAAGATAAAATGATATATTATTTTTATTTTGCATGAGAACATCAAGTTAATAAAATAAAAATTGTTAAGAATCATATATTAGAGGTATTCATGATATGTTAAATCTAAAAAATTTTAACACGCTAAATGTTACAGTGTAGGATTAAGAACAGCCTGCTTTAAAGTCCATGTTATATGTTAAATGCTAAGGAGCTCCTAGCAGATTTTTTTCTATAAAATAAAAAATATAGCTTTTTGATATTTGAATATTCTAAAATATGTTTTCTAAATCAATGATTTAACCTTGTATATTCTTTGTGTTTGTTTAAAATTATCTCTTAATGGTAACACATTTAGTATATTTATAGGTATATAGTATATAGATGTTGTTAATATAAATAGTACATAGGTTAGTTTTATTTGATTCTCTATTTGTGGACTTTCTACTAAATTATGATACAATTATTTAATTTTTTTTTAAAAATCATAATATAGAGGTAATCAAAAGTAAAAAATAACAAATATATTATACAGGAAGACATTTTTTTCATATATAATTTCAAGTTGACACAATACTATTAGGACAATGAAATTAATTAGATGCTTATACTTTTTCATCACATCGCTCCAGTCATCAGATTCCTCGTCTAGGAACTTAATCTTTTGGCTCTCGACATCTTTAAACAGTTTCCAAAATTCATTTTTTACTTTATTCATCATCCTGGAGATCTCTTCGTCCCTCGTCCAATAATATGGTAACAAAGATTCCTCATCCCCTTTTGATTCGTTCACCCTGGAGATGGATATAATATGAAATTATGATGTATATTTAATACGAAGGGACTTATCTTTTGATAAATATTAAAACATGTACTTAAGCTAATATTATATAGTTATATTATTTCACAGAAAATATCCAACCCTTCTTAAAATTTTTATTATAATGGAATGTTTCACAAACTGGCGAGAGAGAGAGAGAGATTGTGGAGATTGGTTGGCCTGGGTTCTCCTAGCCAATGTAGTGCCATAATAATAATCGGATACTGCAGAGGAACAAGGTAGGCTACAAACTCAATTCCAAGGATGAAGAAACCACTGTCAGCCACAACTGGTACATGGACGATCTTAAGCTATATGCAAAAAACAAACAATTGCAAAGTATGAGTGAAATAGACATCCTATATCAAAGATATAAGCATGTCATTTGGACTTGAGAAATGCACAGTGCTGCATGTGAACAAGGGAAAGGTGGTCAATGCCCAAGGCCTGCTGATAAATGAAGATGAGCGCATCAGAGAACTAGAAGCCAAAGAACAATATAAATATTTAGGTATACAGCAGCACCTCAAAATAGCTCGAAAGGATGTGAAACAAGAGTTAGTAACAATATTGAAAATGAGACTACAAAAAGTATTGAAGACTCAACTATCTGGAAAACTGAAAATCAAGGCCATCAATACTTGGGTTATACCAGCGCTAAGCTACAGCTTTGGTATATTACAGTGGTCAAATACCAGCTTACAAGAAATAGATCGTCTTGTGAGAACGTCATTCACACAAGAGTGGGTCCATCATCCCATATCATCCAAATCCAGACTTTATTTATCCAGGAAAGAAGGAGGACGAGGACTCATAAATATTGAAGAAGCGTGTCGCAAACAAGAATTATCCCTACGTCAATATTTCCATTCAAAAACCATAAATAATAAACTAGTGTTTATCAGGCAATTGTTACAATGAATAATGATATGACTGCACTGAACTTGTGCAAAGCGGATGAACCGAATATTGTTTCAGAAAAAGAACGACTAACAGAATGGAAAAGCAAGTCTCTACATAGGAGATTCTATAGCCAACTGAACGAAGCCTCCATAGACAAAGAAAGATCAGTGGAATGGCTAAAAGCTGGAAGGCTATTCTCCGAGACAGAGGGATTTGTGGTTGCCATTCAAGATTAGGTTATTGCCACCAGATCATATAGGAAGCATGTGCTAAAAGACACAACAGCGTCGGATAAGTGTCGATTATGCTCAGTAGCGCTGCAATCAATCCAACATACCACAGGTGGATGTGGAGTGCTGGCTGGTACTGAATATTTACAGAGGCACAACAATGTGGCCAAAATTTTACATCAGGCACTGGCGATACAGTACAACTTAATTGAAGATAAGAGCCTATACTACAAGTACCACCCAAAAAGGTCCTTTCAAGTTATATTGGGATGAATCAATAATTACGGACCATACAGTACGCCATAATAAACCAGATATCCTCCTTATTGACCTAAGAAAAAAGAAAGTGGAACTTATTGATGTCGGAATCCCAAACGATAATAATATAAGCTCTCCTGTGGGAGAAAAACTAAGGAAATATCAGGAATTGGCGATTGAATTGAAGGAACTGTATCACTTGGAGGGAGTTACCACAACTCCAATCATAATATCCACCAATGACCTCATACCAAAATCCACACTGGCAGGTGTGAATGGTTTGGAAGTGCCTATTGATGTACTAAGAGAGGCTCAACAGTCGGTTCTCTTAGACACAGAAAAGAGAAAACAAATAAGTAAACAAAATATGAATGTGGTTGGACTTCTAGGTCCCACACCTCAGTTACTCAACCCGCAATAGCGAGAAAAACTGGATAATAATAATAGAAATAAAAATTAAAAAAATCAACAAATGAATAAAAAATAATAAAAATGAAAAAACATTAAATTGGTTGGATCATATACCAATATCAAAAACATTTTGGATCTAGTTAGATAAGAAGGTTAATGAATAAGAAGGATTTGACTTACTGTTTAAGATAAGCCTTTATATGTATTTGTATTAGCCATTACTTACTTCTCTTGATCCTCATTAATAAAAATGCAATTTATGTGCATAATTCAATTAATGTGCATGATTCAATTAATGTGCATGAATCAATTAATGTGCATGATTCAATTAATGCGCTAACAAATGCTAACTTTATACAGCTCAAGGAGAATTAAGAAACAGGTATAACATGTTAATGAAAAAGGCTCTCCAAATATAACAGATAAAAAGTATCTAACCTTCCAAATATTTCTAACGTATAACACAGCTCAATCATGTCTCTACACCTTTTTTCATCCGTGTTTATTTTATTAAAAACCAAATCCTGATTTACGTTCCATGGTTTTGGGTGGTGTCTATTGTGGGTGTCCACAGTCTGCAAAATAAATATTTATGGATAGAAAGTTTTATATGAAATATTTAATTTTGATAATAAAAATAGTGAACTACTGTTTAAGCTTTTTTTTTTTTTTAATGAAAAACCAGAAATAGTGTTAAGAGAAAATGGTCGGGAGAGGAGGGGGGGTTGCAGTCAGCAGAAAAAAACATAAATAAACAAACATTATTTATTTGCGCCAACATTTCGATCTTTTTTTACTTTTTGACCGTTAGATTTCTGTTTATCTAATCCCTTTGTCGACCAGCACTCTAACGACTATTCCTGCAATTTTAAACAGTTTAGCAGGAATCTCTGCCTATAACTGTGTTATTTTTCTCTCTTATCTCATATCTCTTATTTTCTTCATTTCCTATTCTTCATATTTCTTCTTCTTTTTTATGACATTGTTCTTACATACTCCCCTTTAATATATCCATTTTTTAAGATATCCGTTTTTACATAGTCTTTATATATTAATACAATTTATTACTTTTAGGGCTCTCATAACTTAACATTTTACCCTTTTTATGTTGTTTTTTTACTCCCACATTAACTATTTTATCTCTACCATTTTTTGACCATTAGATTTCGGTTTACCTAACTTCTTTTGCCGACCTACACTCTAGCGGCATTTCCTGCAATTTAAAACAGTGTAGCCTTGATTCTCTTCCTATCCTCTTGATCTCTTTCATTTTACTATTTTTTTTTTTTCTTATGCTCCATTATTAATTTAACTAACTCTTTATACTCATCTATAAAAATAAAAGGTTTTTAATGTTACTCATCAATATAACATTCTTATTCACTGTATCATTTATTTATTACTCACATTTATTTATATATAAATAATAATGTTATCAATCTACTACTGTGTTTGTTCATAGTTATTAATCAACTAGTTTATATTTTCATTTCATTATTATGTACATTTCCAAATTTTTTAGTCTATTATTTATATTATTTAATTTATATATTGAAATATGCTCTTTCTGAGTAAATAGTATATCTTGATGTATAAAGGGTTTTTAATATGTTTTTATTTTTATTTTATGTATCATTTTAATATTGTTCATTTGTTTTGTTGAACCAAAAAGCAAGCTAACCAATTTTCATTGTCTATAATAAATACGTTATTCAAAACAAAACCAAGATGGTGATACGTATTCTTCAAAAAGTCTGTTGAATAGTGACCATGTTGAGCAGATTCAAATATTTTAAAAACTCTTTTTTAACTTCCCATCATAATTGAAAATACAGTAAATTTAAGAAAAAATATAAGTCAAGAAATAGTGCTAAAGAATAATATTCAGAAAGTAAATTATTTGAAAAAATCCAAAACTGTTGTGCAACAATCGATGTTTACTTGGAACATCGAGACAGGTTTTTTTTTTTTGGTTTTTTTCCATTCGTTCGTTGTTTGGGCGCAGATGGGAAATGATTTTTCCAGGATGATGAGGATTTCTGTCTAGCAAGGGTGGACATCTTGAAAAAGGAAAAAACTAAGAGTCACCCAAGAAGAATAAGGGACTCTTGGTTTGGATTGCCTGGTGAGAGGTCATCTGTCGGCTAGAAGCGGGAAGGATTTGAAGCCATTGTTGTGAGAGAGACATAGCTTTTTGGAAGGACTGTAAGCTATTTTGGATGGTCGAACATAGCATTATAGAAAAGAAGATACCAAGAATCATCAATCATCAAAAGAAGATTGTGTAATCGGTTAGTTTTAGTTCTAATTAGAATTTATTACATTTGTAAAATAAATATTAATTCAGGTTAAGTGTCATTAATAGTAAAGTGTCTGTTTCTGATTGCCTAGAAATCCACCCTGATATTAAGAGTCTAATTATATTATAAAATTTAAATAAAATTCTCCTATCTGGTAAATATTAAAGTTTTTCATTTGAACCCAAGCTATCTTTTAGATATGAGGATTAGTTAAAAAATATCAATTTCCATTTATTTTATTTTAATAATTTTTAAATTATTACAATATATATATTTTCTCTCTGAATGATGGTTGTTGTCTTTTTCTTTTTTATAGCCCCCTGATGAAGACCTAAAAATTAGGTCGAAACGTCAGCACAAATAAATGATTTGTTTGTTTATTTGTGTTTTTTCTGCTGACCGTACCCCCTCTCCCTCCCCCGACCATCTTCTTCTTTAATATATCTACTGTCAACTATCTGCACATCATCAGAAATAGTTAAATTTATAATTTTCAAAAATATTTAACAGTATTTTTTTTTTTTATTTCATTATATTGTATGAAATGAGATAAAATAGGTTTGGTGTACTAATAGCTTAACAATGGATTAACAAATGAAGTATCCTATCAGACTGGAAACCCCAGTAATTGATAAGAGTCTTTCCAAGAAGTTCCAAGAGACAAGTTTATATATATTGTAAAAAGAAAAAGACAACAACTATCATTCAGAGAGAAAATATATATATTGTAATAATTTAAAAATTATTAAAATAAAATAAATGGAAATCGATATTTTTTAACTAATTCTCATATCTAAAAGATAGTTTGGGTTCAAATTAAAATCTTAAATATTTAACAGATAGGAGAATTTTACTTAAATTTTATACTATAATAGACTCTTTTCTCAGGGCGGGTTTCTAGGCAATCAGAAACAGACGACACTTTACTACTAATAACATTTAAACCAATAGCTATTTTAAAATTGTAACAAATTCTAGTTAGAAACAAAACCAACCAATCACAGAATCTTCCCTTGATAATCGATGATTACTGCTATCTTCTTGTCTATGATGCTATGTCCAACTCCTAAAAATGGCTTCCCGTCCTTCCCGCTTCTACTAGCTGACTGACGTCCTCTCACCAGGCCAGCCAAATCAAGAGTTACCAATATAATTAAATTCTAGGCAGAGTAAACTAACCAATCATATATTCTTCTTTGATGACTGATGGTTCTCGATGTCTTCTTTCTAAAGATGCTACCTCTGCCAATAAACAAAACCAAGATGGCGATACGTATCCTTCAAAAAGTCCGTTGAATAGTGGCCTTGTTGAGCAGATTCAAATATTTTAAAAACTTTATTTAACTTCCCATCATAATTGTAGTTAAGTAAATAAATAAGTTAAGAATAAATATTTAAAAAAATTAATTATACAGGAAATCATAGGAAAAAACTTAGAGCTACAATTGATGTTGAGAACTAACGAGAGAAGGGGAAGGAAGAAAACTTGTTTTTTTAACATTTGTTGCTTGGGCATGGGTGGGAAATGATGTTTCCTGGATGAGGAGGTCCTTATCATCTTTTGTCTCACTCAAGGGAGGACATCTTGAAAAAGAAGACATCGAAGAGTCTCCCAAGAAGAAAAAGGGACTTTGGTTTGGATTGGATATAGCATTATAGAAAATAAGACATCAAGACTCAACAATCATCAAAGGAAGATTGTGTAATAGGTTAGTGTTGCTCAAAATAGAATTAAAACAGATTTGTAAAGGTAGCTAATAAAGAATTTAATTCAGTGTCATTAGTAGCTGAGTGTATGTTCAGATTGCCTAGAAACCCACTCTGAGATCAAGAGTCAATAATATATCTAATTAAAAATAAAAACTTTCATATTTATTTAATATTTACTCTTTTCATTTTAACCTTGTCATCAACAAAACTATACCTTAGATATGAGAACTAAGTTTAAAACTATAAAATTTCCATTTATTTTACTTTAAATAACTTTTGAATATTACAATATATATATATATATTTTGGTTAGTGTACCTTCATATATATCCTTTTCACATTTTCGAAACATATTATCATATGATGGAGAGTTTCAATGACATTTTGAGGTTTTAAACAGAAAACGGCTTTGAAATCTGCCATCGTTTTGAGTCTCGATACTATATGATAACTGAGGCAAATGCAAAGCATTTCCAAATGCTTACTGAAAAACAAAACCAAATATTAATAATAATGCATTATAAAAGAGGTATTGAACCATATTATCTTAAATAATTGAAACATTGTCTTACTCTTGATTATAAAAAGGCGATCTTGCCCAAACAAACTTAATTGCTTTTAATATTTCAGGGATTATAGGAGGTATTTCCAAGGGATCTGTGGCAGAATCTAACCGTTTACACGGTGCTTCGATAACATATAAGTATTCAGCAATAGATTGAGCTGTCTGTTTAGCTTCCTAAAAAATATATATATATATAAAAAAACAAGCCTTCATTTAAAAAATAATAATCAAACCACAGTAAATTATTATGCACTTGTTAATTATCGAAATTAATTGTTAATTATATCAGTAAATAAAAAACAATATCTGGTATGACCACTCACACGACTTCTCTACTTATCCAAGAGCACAAGAGAACAAAAAAAGAAGTTATTTCATCCCAATTTTTTATAACTTCAATGAAATCTATATAGCTACTAGTTTAAATTAATGATTCTGCCAACGAGGGAAATCATGTGTAACACCAATTAGGAGATTAGTTAAAAACAGATATTTACCATTATTTCTGGTTTCAGATCAAGAAATGGCTGAATATGCGGAGATTGGGCTGTTAGCAATATATCGCAGATGTAGGTGATACCCTCAGATTGCAACTGATCCAATATTCCACATAAATTCTCATCTGAAATGAAAAAATAACAATCTGGATCAATACAGCTATTGAACATTTAACCTAAAAACATCACATTGGAAGGAATCATAATACAAAAATAAAGGCAATCCTTTCCTGCCAGACCTGCTCCACTAAGACCCCCTGGAGCGACGGTCCTATATCACTTTTGAAATATTAGCTTAAAACGTGAAGAGGAGACTTTAAGATAGTTTAATTGAGCAATATTTAAAAAGCACCTGAAATTGAAAACGGCATGAATTTGTTGTTTTTTTTTTAACAAAGCCTGTGTAGTGAGGTTTAGTTTTTATGTGAAACGTGGTTACAATTTAAAACCGGAATATAGTCAACGAGTGTTTGACTTTATAATTTGAGTTAAACTGGGTGATATTTGATGATATTGGAGCATATCAGTAGTAGGAGTTAATGAACTTAAAAACAAGGCCTAAATCCATGACTATTGACATTATGTACAATATAGCAAATTAATACTTCTCAAGTGGCTATAATGCTATCTATTGCCACAGCACTGATGGGGGTGCTGGTTGCAACGTCTGGAATAGAGGGTTAGGTTGATGTTTTAACGAGTCCAGGAGTTTAAAATGTCTCCTCCTTATGAAGTCCAGGACCGTTGGGACATCCAATAATTTGTGAAGAGTCCATACAGTAGTCTGTACAATCTTCGCATTATGGAATTTTGTAGATGGCAGAGTGTACCATTGTTGAGGTGGATGAACAAGGGGGCACCGTATACAGTGAAGTCTCAGTTATAAGAATATGAGGGGGTACCAAAAATTCTTCGTATAAGTGAATATTTCGTGTAAGCGAATACGCAATACATATCATGTATGTATATTTTTGAGAATTTTTTCTCGTGATTAGTAGGTACATATACATATGTTGCATGCAGTTGAAAGAGAAACAAAGTAAAGTGAAAAAAAAAATTATTTATTGTATAAAAATTTAATTTATCTTTAATCCGAATTTTTTAATTTTTGACAAAAAAATTGTCATATGTTTGTTTGTTTTATGTTGCTTTTGGCTGAATACATTATTCTTTCGCATTCTATTAAGGTTTTAGATTCCTTCTCGCTAATTTCTTTCGCATATATAAAACGTTTTACAACTTCAAATGCTTCAAAAGCTTCTGCCAAAAATGGAAGAGGCAAAGGATCTTCGTCATCTGGATCGGAATCGTCTGAGCTTATTAATATACATTAGGGAGTAGAATATAAAGAATCATATAAGAGTCATTGGAAATACAACAATGAAGTCATTGGGACCGGATTTTATTCGCGGAAAAAGGTTGTTTACTGTTTCGTTTTTTACGGTATTTTTCATCCTTTGTCTTTCCACTGAAGAAACAAAAGTTCATAGAACTGAATAAAATTTACTAATAGTACATAAAGGGGTCCAAACTTTCCTTCGTATAACTGAATGTTTCTTATAACTAAATTTCGTATAAATAGATAATTACATACACATAATTCAGGGGTTTTTGCGGGTATTGAGAAATTCTTCGCATAACTGAATGTTTCGTATAAGTGAGTTTCATATAAGTGAGACTTCACTGTAATAAATAAATAGATCATGAACAGGATTATTACAATATAAATGACTGAAAAAGGCTGCTTATAATGTTTGTTCCTTGTTTCCTCTATCTTCCATTATACCCAGAAAACAAGTCTTATTTGAGGAAATAACATTAATTATAAAGAGAAAATTATAAAACTATAACGTACAATCAAGATCATTTTTAATAAAAGAATAATATTTATACATACATCTGTTTTTGGCAGATTCGAAAGCATCCAATGGTACATATCCTTCAATTAATGTATCCGGAGTTGCGTCAATAACCGCCTTTTTTACAGCAGTATGCCACATAAGGACAACTCCTGAAACATAAGCAATAAGGTTATTCATGTTCTTTAATGTAACATGTTAATATGTGTTAAATAGAAAAAAATTAAAAGTCACTTAAGACAATAAACTGTTATTAAACCACTTAAGATAATAAACTGTTATATTGTATTAATATAAAATTAGAAAACGCAAGTAAAATAATGTTCCTTTATTTTAATAAAAATTAAAGCTATCCCCAAAAAATAAATTGTTACACTACAAATCAGACGCCTGTACCATATGGTGGAGCTACACTAACTGATTCAACTTAAACAAAAAAAATAAAATACAAGTATTACAAAACAAATGCTTAAGATTTGTAAACGACTATTCATATAATGTAGGGATCACCAAGATGTATTCATAATTAAATATAGACACCATATTTAGTACATATACAAATTGACTAATGATTTCTATAAATTCTGCCCTAACTTTTTAATAATTGAAATAAGAATTATATAAAAAACAATGACCCATGAATATAAACATAAGAGAACTAAACATATATTGCAGCAAAATTTATAAATAATGAATGAATTAATAATTCTGTCTTTGTTTTACTTCAAAAGTTGTTTTTTTTTTACTTTCAGTTTATCTTTTACCAAAATGTAAAGAAAAATAAATTGTATAAAAATAAAGACCGAAGCAATGTAATAATTATTGAATATACTAATTTTATAAAATAAATACTTTTATTTTTTAAAATATTTATGAAAATATCGAAAGCCTTACTGTCTAGCCTGGTAATCAAATATTGGTCTTTTACTGCTGATCTTATGTCGACTTCTAGAGCTTCCTTTGGCACATAGAGGCCAGTGAGTCCCATCAAACTGAACTGTACTTCAGTCAACTCATTCAAATATTCATGATAGGTTTGGCGGATTTCCATTTTCAGTTCTGGAAAAAAAAAATACATAAATCATGAACAATCTCTTAAGAGTTTGATAACAAATTCAGTTTCAATTAGAAACATGTTCTAGGTAGCAATAAATAAAAACTAAAATATAAAAAGATGGTCCAGGTACAATAAAAAAAAAACTCAAATAATAATTAAACTATTTAATTCGAGCCTACGTTTCGCTATATTTTACAGGGCTTCATAAGTGGAAATAAAAGATATAAACTACTAAAATAATAAATAACATGAAACAAAAGTAAACTAAATAAAAGGTATGGCTAAAAATGATTTAAACTATGTGAAAATAATACAATGGAAGATCGCTGATTGACCTCATGTATTATTAATAAATGGAATAAGATCCGGGTGCGGTAAAAAAAAACTCAAAAAGTCACAACTAAGAGCCAAAGTTTCGCCCCACATTGCAAGGCTAAAAAAAATATAAACACTTACAATAAGTAAAATAGTAAATGGAAAATTACAAGAGTATACAATGAAATGTAAAAATAAAAGGCATATAAACAATAAATGAAAACAAAAATAGTAACAGATAAAAAGAAGAAATATAAAAGAAAGTACAAACTGAGAGATGAAAAGGGGGATAAGAATAAAATCAAGAAAATAACATTCTTCCTTTTTTCTTGATTTTATTCCCATCCCCCTTTTCATCTCTTAGTATGTACTTTCTTTTATTATCCTTTATTTTATCTGTTACTATTTTCGTTTTCATTTATTTTTAATAACCTTTTATTTTTCTTATTTATTTTTACGTTTCATTGTATACCCTTGTAATTTTCCATTTACTTATGTTAAGTGTTTGTATCTTTTTTGGCCCTGCTATTTGAGTTGTTTTTTTTTACTGCACCCGGGCCATATTCCATTTATTATTGAAAATTATATAAACATGAACAAATAAATAAAATAAAATAAAATATACAATGAAAAGTACAAATAAATAAGAATTAAAACTGTACAAGACTTTTCAAGGTACATCTTTATTTACTTTAATTTAAATATAACGATTCTATAACAAATATAGTACAGACTAAAACACAGAAAATACTACAACAAATAAATTGTTTTATTCCTCAATAAAAATAAAATAATGGTGAAAAAAAAAAAGGAAGGAAAATAATGAACAAAATAGGACAATCAACTGTGTACTGTATTTTTTAATTTCTTATTATTTCTGTTTTGATTAATTGTCTAATACCTTAGATTCTTGTTTATTTATAATTTTCACTATGTATCTTAATTTTGTTTACTTTGTTCATTTATATATAATTTTTACAAATTTTAAATCATTTATAGCCATAGCTTAGTTTATTTTTAAGTAATGTTATCTATTCTCTTTATTTGTTACATTATATTAGTTGTTTGTATCTTTTTTCCAGCCCTAATGAATGTTGTTTATCAGTGAGGGTTTTATAACAAAAAACGAAGAGTATGTGATGCTCAAACAGATGCCACTGGAAAATAGCCCTCGGACAAAGGAAACAATATGGTTGTCCCACAGTCTTGCCATTAACAGTGATTCTTTATTCATAATTATATTTACAAATTGATTAGGTTACAAACAATTTTAACCAAAAATCAAATAAAATTTATTTTCTACAACAATGAAGCCCTGTATAGTGGAGCGAAACGTTGGTTCACAATAGTTAATTACTATTTGAGTTTATTTTACCAATTTTTTTTAACAACATTAGTTTTTAACAATTTTCGAATTGCCAACATTTCGACTCATAATGCAGATTATCTACGAGGATAAAAACAAAAAGATACTCAGTGTGCAAACCTAATTTGAGAGCATATAACCGAGATGAAAATAAAACACATCACTATTTTGAATGGGTAGTTATATATATATGATAGAAATAGTTTACTTTCATTTTGAAATAGATGTGTTCCAAAAGATGTAGATATGAATTTATTTTTCTACTGTTGTACATATATAGACAGTTCTACAGCTGATAAGGCTGTCAAAGCGAGATCATACTCAATGGTACACTCTAGAAGAATAATATACTAGAATCTGTAGAATAAGTATTTTTTTAATATATCCGAATGCCACTATTCAAGCAAAGCAGCAATATAAGTGTGGAGATATAAAAAGACATTCATATAAACAACTATCATATAACATTAATAAAAATAATAAGGAAGTTAAAGATAAATATAAAATTTATTTATAATAAATGTTTACTACAAGTTTCTGTAAATAGAAGAAACAATATCTTTACATCCACCTTTATGTTTTATTTATATTTTATTTTAACACTCTTACATTAATTTTTACCTTTGTAGCTTTTCACTTTAGACCTGATAAAGACCTGCATTGTGGCTCGAAACTTAGGCACTTAATAAATAGTTGAAAGTTATTTTCGTTTATCCTAGAACAACAGCCATGACCATCTTCTAATTCACTAATGGTAAATCATCTATATATATTTAAGTTTCAAATACAAACCCTCTGACCACTCTTTGATCTGGAAGAAACAAGGATAATAGACAGTCTGCAATAAATTCGCAATGGATCTTTCAGGATATTCATCAAGAGTCCCAAACATGACATTATTTAGGAAATTCTCTCCAGTCAGTTGGACATTCCGATGAAGCCTCGCGAAATACTGTATGTCCAAAAACCGACAAGTTGGAAATCCCAGTTTTGCCTTTAAGATGTCATCTTCGAAATAAATCGTTAATAAAAATTCGTCATCTTTAGTGACGAATTTCCTTATTTTAGAATAAACTTTTTTATTCCAATCTTTCTCTTCTAAATCAAACAGTATAGTTATTTTCTTAATCCTTTCAACCTGAAATAGAAATATTATAAAATTATATTATCAATAATAGTTTAAAATACATAGTTATTTTAATTATAGATTAAAATGAAATATGTTTTAAAACATCTTAGTGGTCAAAGGTGGAACAAAATTTCTATTTAGGGGGTTTTAGTTTGAGGGGGGCAATTCAACAGTGATTTGTTTTTTCAACAAATTTTTTTTTTACTTTAGTTACATATATACAGAACATATAGTAAGGGAACGTATTACAATCATGCAAAATTGTAATTCAAATTCTAGACGAAAAAACATGTTTTAGGGTCCCTTAAGTCCAAAAAACTACTCGCAAATTGGTCTCTGCACATTTTAGCTCCAAAACGAAGTCTTTTTTTTCTTACCTTCTAAAAGATCTTTATTTATAAACAAAATACAATATATATAATAGATTTAGCCTAATAATATGTATTACATAATAATACTAATATATACATAATAACTAATATATAATAATACTGCCCTAGACTGACGAAAAGACGTACTTTTTTTTTTATTAGTTTATATTCATTAGTTTTATATTATATATCATGAAACATAAAACCTGTAATATTGAGGATGATACATTGTTTTTTTTTTCTTCTTCATTTACGGTGGTGACAAATAATTAATAAACCAAAAAAAAAAGACATGTTAATTTCATAGAAAAATCGTACGACACTTACATTACATATATATTAAGACAGGTCTGTGCCTGGGATGTATTCACAAAATTTTAAATAGGATCGATTAATCGGAAATACTACTTTATAGAATCGATTTTTCACATTTTTTCGATTTTCTCGAAAACGACTCAGACTAATTTAATTAAACTAGCCTTGTTAATGAAACGGTATTTAAAATTAGCTAGTTTTTTTAATCCTCATTGAAATAATTTAATAGGGCTAAAATTACGATTTTTTTAAAAAAATCTTCATCTTAGTACCTTTTTTTATTATTTATTTATTGGTATTTACAAATGTATTTAAATAAAAATACATCAAGTAAATTTAATGTAATATAAAAATGGAGTGATATTGGCATGTAGAGATACTACCCATTGGTTAAACTCTAATAATATTTCTACACTGGAAGATCTGAAGGCCGTGTCTTAGTGAAAATCTACGTTGAAGTAAGTAACCATGCAAGGAACCTTCCATGATTCCAGTTCGAACGGACATAACTTCTAAGGTAATTTTTATTTTGTTTTTAGATTCTTAATTAATATGTTTAATATGATTATGATGTTATATCATTTAAGATATAAGCCTGAACCACTTCGTATAAAGTAACACTTCTTGTCAGTCTATTTTGTCGAAATTATTATTTTAATTTTTTTTTTTATTAATTCATTGCTATGAACTATATTTGCCAAAAAACACATTCAGTAAATTTGATGTAAGATCAAAATACAGGCATGTAGAGGAAATACCCATTGGTAAAACTCTAATAATATTTCTAGACTAGAAGGTATCGAGACCATCTTCTTTTCAGGCGCCTCAGAGGATTTTCAGGAATTAAAGAAGAGGGATTAGAAACTAGAGGGTTTTGATAGTTATGGAGTTTACAATGGAAGGATTGATATCTAGTTCGGCCTAGATCTTTTACATATGGTACATTAATAGTACAAGAGCCCAAGAGGAGAAAGATGGCAGTTATCTCACACCAATTTTCGATTACTTTAATGAAAACTATGTATAATTACTAGTCAAAATTTATGAGTCTGCCAAGTATAGGTAGGGAGAATAAAAAATGGCGGTTGTTTCAAAGCGATAAAAAAAAAAAAAATTCATTTGGAGCTCTATACCTTTAAAATTATAAAAAATACATATACATTAAAAAGGTCACTATGGATAATTTTATTCTTGAAAAAGTAAGGAGTATTGAGGATTTTACGAAGGATTTTGGATTGTAAAGATTGAAAACGAGAGGACTCCAACGAGGATAAACGTTTTAAACTATTTGTCTCTTATGGTTCCTGAAATATTGTTTTTTTAAGTCAAAATGTTTGTCCGAACAACTAGAAATGAACATTTTATGAATTCATACATAAGTTGGTCAGGGTTGCGGTCAAAAGTGAAACAAAAATATTCATTTTCCGACGTTTCGCCCCACTTTGCAGGGCTTCATCAGGGCTAAAAAGATACAAAATGATACAATGATAAGAATAAAAATACAAAGATAAGATATAATGATAAGAATAAAAACAAGTAACAATGGCAAGAGTAAAAATTTCTTTATAAAAATACGTAAAATATAAAGCTAAAAAAGTACAGGAGATGCACATTTTTTTTAGCTTTATATTTTACGTATTTTTATCATTGTATCATTTTGTATCTTTTTAGTCCTGATGAAGCCCTGCAATGTGGGGCGAAACGTCGGAAAATAAATAGTTGTAAACTATTTTTGTTTTACTTTTGACCGCAACCCTGACCATCTTATATATCAATTTTTATGGTCAACTATATATACATATATTTTATGAATTTATTTTGTTGAATATCATAAAAATTACTACTCCAACGAAGATAAACGTATTAAACTACTTTATAGTAAATTTAACTAGCTTTAATTTGAGTGCTAATAGGCATTTGTAAGTTGAGTGGTTTTTTGAGATATAAATTTATCAGAATAAATTCATTAACTATTGATTTTTCAGTGAATTGTTTATGAACTGTTGCTTTTTAAAAAGCCATATCTTAAGAACTATTGAACGTAAATAGCTCTATTAGGGCTCATATTTTAGCAAATTTACTCAATTTTAAGTGTTGTTGGTAGTTGTAAAGATATAGAGCTCCGAAAGAATTTTTTTTTCTTTTTAAAACAGCTGCCATTTTGTATTCCTCCTACCTATACTTGGAAGACAGGTCAGTTTTCACTAGTAATTATAAATAGTTTTAATTATAGTAATTAAAAATTGGGATGAAATAACTGACTTTTCCCTCTTGTTGGGCTCTTGTACTGTTTGGAGTCGATCCAGTACTTTCTCTAACTTTATATTTCACCCATTACAATATTAATATAGAGTGAGTGGCTCACCAGCGCCTCGATAGGGTCCAGAATTTTCTTCGGCTCCTTTTTCCTCAGCATCGGATACTCGGTAGCTTCTGATATCGAGAAATCTAGAAACGTAAATTGGTATTAATTGAATATTTTACATTGCAATTTTCTTATCATTTACCTTTATTTAATTTAAAAGCAATAAATGCATCTTGATTTTTATAAGTCGATTGCACCATCACAGTTTAAACTACGATTTCTTAATTCTCGTTTAAACTCAATAATTATCCATTGAACCAGAAAAGCTAACCTTCAAATCTGGCGGTAAAATTTGCGAGGCAATGATGGCCGGTTAAACTGAGATTTAGTGAAAATTTACTTTCAAGTAGAAAACCATATAAGAAACCTTCCATAGTTCCAGTTCAATGCATAAACGGACATAACTTCGAGGGTAATTTTTGCCCTTGTTTTGAGATACTTAATTTATATTTTCATTTAAAACTCAACCCCGAAACAACTCTTATAAAATGACTTTCTGTCATTCTGTATTGTCGAAAAGTTGCTTTAAAGCTAACATTTCAGCTTTGCACGACTTTTTGTTTTTAAATTAGACTGCAGTATTCTCGGTCCCATCCTCTACATCCCAACCTATCCTAACACTATCCTCATCACTTAGGCCGATGACACATGTGTCCTCGCAGTTAATAATAACCCTTTAATTACATCTCAAACTCTTCAAACCCATATCACAGCCCTCGAAGAATGGTGTCGTAATTGGAGGATTAAAATAAATCCCAACGAATTCCATAAAACCTCCTTTACTCTTCGTCGTGAACCTACCGACTGCCCTACAGTTTCCTTTATTAATGTTGCTCTTACCCCTGTCGAACAGATTCGCTACCTTTGACTACATCTTGACAAACGACTAACTTGGAATCCTCACTCAAGACTTTTTTTTTTTATTTATTTATTTAATGTGATTTACAACTGTACAAATAATAAATACATTAAGTAAATATGTAGTATGTTTCATATACACTTGAAAATCTTGGGAAGGAACCACCCATTGGTGGTACTTCAAACATTAATTTAAATTAGAAGGTCCCGTGGCCATCTTCTTTTCAGACGCCTCGGAGGATTATCAGGGATTGTTAAGGATGAAAGATTAAGAATTAATGGGTTAGGATGGTTAAGGAGTTTGGAATGAAAAGACGCATATCTGTTTTGGGCCAAATCTGCAACGAATGGGATGTTAAGGTCTTTGTGAATGAGTTTATTTGTGACGTAATAAGGAGCATCAAGGATTTTACGTAGGATTTTGGATTGTAACGATTGGATGCGGGAAGAATTTGATGGTTTGGTGGAGTCCCAGAGCTCAAGTTCATATGTCCAAATTGGTCTGATTATTGTAGTGTATACTCATTTTTTGTAGTGAATGGGAAGTTGAGAGTGTTTGTCAAGTAAGTGTTGTACAGTTTCTTGTCGTTTCAGTCTTGTGTGTGGATTCGAAGTAAGTCTCTTGTCAAGATGGAGTCCTAAGTATCGAATCTGTTCAACAGGCATTAGTGGTGTATCAAGAAAGGATACTGTAGGACAGGAGGGCAGAGGTTTACGACGGAGATCACTCAAGACTGAAAAGACAAGAAACTGCTCGTCGATTTCGCCTATTACAGCACTTACTAGACAAACGATGTAAACTTCCAATTTATTACAAAACACTGATCTACATGACTAAAATAAGGCTTGACTGAACATACGGAGTTGAGCTTTGGGGCTCCACTAAACCTTCTGATTCCTCTCGTATCCAATCCTTACAATCCAAAATCTTTTGTCAAATCCTCAATGCACCTTACTTTGTCACAAATAAAATCATAAATAAAGACCTTAGTGTTCCATTTATAACCGATCTAGCCCAAATCAGATATCATTCCTTCCATTATAAACTCCCTAAGCATCCAAATCCACTAGTTTCTAACCTTGCTTCCTCTTCCATTCCTGACAATCCTCTGAGGCGCCTGAAAAGAAGATGGCCCCGAGACCTACTAATGTTAAAACTTCATTAGAGTTCTACCAGTGGGTAGTTCCTCTACACGCTTGTATCACTCAATATTAACATAAATCAAATTTACTAAATGTGTAATTATATACAGTTGTAAAGTCCAATAAAGATAAAAAATAAAAATAAAAATAAAGTTAGACTGCTCACGCGATATAAGGTAGTTCTTTGTAGTGGCGTAGCTTGGGAGTCAGCCACTCAGGGTGGAGAAAAATTTTGCCATTTCTCAACCAATTTTACGAAAATAACTTTAAAATTAAAAAAAACTTATTACTAGAAGAGTTTAGTATTTAAGTATACTTTGACAAAGAAATAATTGACTCGTACTCGAATCAGACAATTCGACCAATATTGAAAATAACCTCTAAAGATCTAAAAGTATCCAAACTAATAGGTAACTCCGTAGTGATCGTTGTTGAATGATTACTCTACTATCTAAATAAATGTTGAATCTTCCTTACCCATTCCAGAAGCTTCCTCCATGTCGCCTTCTTCCTCTACCATGTCTGGCCTCGAATGCCCCATCTCGTCTTCCTTGCTGTAGTCGTCTTCCCTGTTCGAAGCCGATACTTCGGTTTCCTCTGCTTCTACTGTTTCCATCTTCTTTTCTAAATCTGCCCTATCACTATCACTAAACTGTACAACCGAATCGTTGCTAAGGTGTCGCCATAGTAACGGATAACAAGCAAGCTGTGTAGAGCTTTTATCATACTACAATGTTTATCTATTGCTATATTTGAAGATGGAAGTAGATTGTATGCTTGATATCAATTGTAGTATTTATTTTAAATTAATCATTTACGTGTACATTGATATAATGATTTGGCAACATAAATTGCTTTTGGATATTAAATGGTTTTTAATGATAAATAAGCTTAAAAAACAGCTCTATCCAAATTTATTAACTATTAAATTGCAAAATAAACTTCAGAATGACATTGTAATTCGATTGCTTTATCTTAATGACAATTTAACAGTAAATGTTAACAAATTTACGATTTTTCTTAATTGAGAGGATTCGATTATGGAATCGTTACAAGTTCTCTCAACTTGTTCATAACTGCAAATGTTCAAACTCATTAGTTTAACAATGAAGCTAATAGGGTTAATAATTCATGATCTTCAGTTTATGTTAAAGTGCGTTGAATGGAAAAAAATTTCCTTTTATTAGCATGTGAAAACTATATAATATTTAACATGGTCGAGAGCAGAGTTGGGCAAAAAATATTCGATTGACAAGAGCCGAATACTTTTTTATTCGATTGACGAGAGACGAATAAATTTTTATTCGAATAAAAATACGACTAAACAATCGGAATACTTTTGATTTTTTTGAATCAATTTAAATTTTTTTGAATTAAATTGAACTTTAAATTTAGTTGAATAAATTTACTAGTCGAATACATATTATTCGAATAAAAATTTGATTTTTTTTTTTAAATTCACTTATTTTTTTACCACCTTCAATTTTCAATGTATGAGGCTCCTATTTCACACACTCAGGCAAGTAAAAAACGAAAATGCTATCGATTTTAAGATCTCACATCGATTTATTTTAATTTCTAATACATAGGGGCCAATTTTTAGGTTTTCGGATATGCAGATTATGAAAATGCTATCTATTTTAACATGGTGTATCGATTTATTTTAAGTTTCTTGATTTCTTTACATGTTACGGTCCCTTTATAAGTTCTGAGGAATGCAGAATATGAAAAAGATATCGATTTTAAGATCGCGTATCGATTTATTTTTACTTTTCTGATTTCTAACATGTCAGGGTCCCTTTATACACTTTGAGGAATGCAGAATATGAAAATTATATCGATTTTAAGATCTCGTATCGAGTTATTTTTACTTTTCCGATTTCTAACATGTTAGGGTCCCTTTATACCTTTTGAGGAATGCAGAATATGAAGATGATATCGATTTTGTGATCGCTCATCGATTTATATGAACTTTTCTGATTTCTAACCTGTTAGGGTCTCTTTATATGTTTCAATATATGCCAAAAATAAAAATGCTTTTGATTTTATGATCGCGTACCGATTTAATTATCGCGTTTCGATTTATTTTAACTTTCTTGATCCCGAACATGTTAGGGCCACTTTATATGTTTTGAGATATGTAGAATGTAGATATGTCTCTTGTCGTCTTTTTACAAATAACAACGTATCCGGATGGTTAATCATTTAATTTTTTCGAATAAGAGATTATTTTTCTATAAAATGGACGAATATAAAAGTATTCAAATGGTTATTCGATTTGTTTTGCCCAAATAATTTATTATTCGTATAAAATAATGACGAATAAAAAAGTAATCGTATGGTTAATCATATGTTTTGTACGAATAATTGATTATTCGTGTAAAATAATGACGAATAAAAAAGTAATCGGATAGTTAATCATATGTTTTGTACGAATAATTGATTATTCGAGTAGAAAATTCAAGAATAAAAAAGTATTCGTCTCTCGTGATTCGAATAATATTTGCCCAACTCTGGTTGAGAGTTTGTCTATAGGTCTCCTAAATAAGACTGACAAACAACAGACCAGCTCCACAGTACTGTCTGCTGTCGTTTTGATAGGTTAGTTGCTAGTGGTTAGTGTTGTTTTTGTTTTCGACGTTTTTTGAACCTCAATTAAGTAATAGATAAATATAATAATAAAGTAATGGAAAACAACAAGGGGAGAAAGTAAGGAACAAGTGAGGTAGAGAACAGATAATGTGACGAAGCTGTTGGAGATTTTACTATTTCGTCAAAATTACAAAACAAGTTGCAAAGAAAATCCGCTAGGAGCTTCTCTGCATTTAACGAACAACATGGACTTCAAATTGGGTTGCTTACAATTCTAAACTTATAACATTTAGCTTGTTAAAATTCCACATCATTTTGTCTGCTGTCGTTTTGTTTAGGTTAGGTGTTAGCATGCACAAGCTGTCAGTACAAAAGCCCAGAAGAAAAAAAAAAGGCAGTTATCTCAACCCAATTTTTGATTACTTCAATGAAAACTATTTATAATTACTAGTCAAAACTGATGAGTCTGCCAAGTATAGCTAGGGGGGATAAAAAATGGCGGCTGTTCACAACCCTTAAAAACATTTATTTTTCATTCATGACTCTATATCTCAAAAAAGGAGCAACAACAAAAGAAAACCTTAGAGAAGAGCAAATTCGCTAAAATATGAGCCCTTATAGAGTTATTTACGTTAAATAGTTTTCGAGTTATAGCTTCTTAAAAAGCAACATTTCATAAAAATGTTGTACACAATGTATTGAAAGATCAGTAGTTAGTGAATTTATTTGTTTTTTTTTATTTATTGTATCCTCGTAATTGGAGGATTAAAATAAATCCCAACGAATTCCATCAAATCTCCTTTACTCTTCGTTGTGAACCTACTGACTGCCCTACAGTTTCCTTTATTAATGTTGCTCTTACCCCTGTCGAACAGATCCGCTACCTTTGACTACATCTTGACAAACGACTAACTTGGAATCCTCACTCAAGACTTTTTTTTAAATTTATTTATTTAATGTGATTTACAACTGTACAAATAATA
>NW_027106659.1:319896-320805 GCF_000696795.3 Halyomorpha halys
GCTTTTTAGTAGTTCTCCATAATGATTTGTCAGTGGTATTTAAGTAATTTATTTTTAGAAATCAATATCTCAAAAACCATTCGACGTACAGGTGTCTATTAGCATTCAAATTAAAGTTAGTTTAATGGGCTATGAAGTAGTTTAAGAAGTTTATTTTCGCAGGAGTAATAGTTTTCATGATATTTGCTAAAATAAATTGATTTACAGTTCGGAGAAATTTTCGTGTGCCAAATCTATATATATTTATATACATATGCGAATATCATAAAAACTACTACCCCTACGAAGATACGTATCATAAACTACTTTATATTAAGTTAAATTTCCTTTATTTTGAGTGTTAAGAAAATGGCCTCGTGACCTTATATTGTAAAATTTGTTTGAGTTCTACCAATGGGTAGTTTTTATATATGATGTATCATAATAATACATCCTTGCGGTGTGGAATGTATCAACAGTACCAACAGCGGTAAGGGTTAAGGCCAGTATCTTTTTTAGCCTGATGATGCCCTGCAAAGTAGAGCGAAACGTTGGCTATATTATATATTACACACGACCAATCAACGATCTTCATTAATTTTGTTGGTTTTAACACACTGAAAAGCATAAAGATCGGCCAAAATTATCAAATCAAATTTTTAACGTCTATCTCTGTAATATAACTCGATTTAAAATTCTCAGATATAGATATATATTTATAAATAAACTTAGCAATGCTAATCAATGATAAGATATGAAAAGAAGTGGCTTGGTAGGAAAATAAAGCTGGTTTATAAAGTTACCAAATAATGATAAAATATATATATATATATATAAGGCAGTTATCTCAACCCAATTTTTGATTACTTCAATGAAAACTATTTATAATTACTAGTCAAAACTGATGAGTCTGCCAAGTATAGCTAGGGG
>NW_027106659.1:320910-328280 GCF_000696795.3 Halyomorpha halys
TTTTGATAGGGAATTGAAAAGTTTATTATTATTGATAGTTATTAATTTATTTATTGAAGTTACTATCGTTCCTATAAGAAAACATATTATGTTTATCTTTTCTATTAGTAATTTTATGTAAAAATGCTTAAAAAATTAGCGTTAAATTGTTTGTTACTTTTCAATTAAGAAAAACTCTTCAGAATTATCAGGAGGATCTGTTGCAATTGTCACTTTCCTCGAAGTATGTTTTAGGTTTCGCCAAGGTTGTCTGCTCCTCGAGAATTTATTTATTTATATTCCAGTTGTCAAATAATTTACAAGTTCTAGGTCGACAAAAATAAAGTAAAAACGTTCCGTCTGATTCTCTAACATGCATCTCTCATTGCTTGTGTGGTGGTTAGTCAAGTTTTTATTTTTATTTTTATGGCTGGGATCTGATAATACAAGAGCCCAATAGGAGAAAAAAAACTTCACCCCATTAATTGAATAATAAAAACTATTTTTAGTTACTAGACAAAATTGATGAGTCTGCTAAGTAGAGGTAGGAAGAATAATAAATGGCGGCTGTTTCAAATCGTCAACATATTAAAAACTACCAACAGCACTAGAAAAGCTAAGAGAAAGTCATAGTAAAGAAAATGTACTAAACTATGAGCCCTAATAGAGCTCAGAGCTATTTATCTTCAATAGTATTCGATATATAGCTTTCTAAAAAAGAATCATGTTATAAAAAATGCACTGAAGGATTAGTAGTTAGTGAATTTATAAAAAATATCTATACTCAAAAACCATTCGACGTACTAATGTCTATAAGCACACAAGTTAAAGTTAGTTTAATATGCTATTAAGTAGTTCGCGAGGTTTATTTTCTTATGGGTAGTAGTTTTTATGAAATTTGCATATAAATATAAATATATCAAAACTTGTCCGAACAACTTTTATATTATCTTATATTAGCAAATTTCATAAAAACTATTACTCCTACGAAGATAAAGATCATAAACTATTTTATAGGTAATTTAAACTAGCTTTAATTTGAGTGCTAATAGACATCTGTACGTCAAATGGTTTTTGAGATGTAGATTTTTCAAAATAAATTTACTAACTACAGATCTTTCAGTACGTCCCATACAACATTTTTATGAAATGTTGCTTTTTAAAAAGCTATATCTCGAGAACTATTTAACGTAAATAGCTCTATTAGGGCTCATATTTTAGCAAATTTACTCTTATTTAAATGACGTTCTCTTAGTATTCTTGTGTTGTTCCTAGTTTTTAAGATATAGAGCTCCGAATGAAAAAATAGTTTTTTTTTATCGCTTTGGAAACAGCTGCCATTTTTTATTCCCACTACCTATACTTGGCAGACTCATCAATTTTGACTAGTAATTATACATAGCTTTCATTAAAGTAATCAAAAATTGGGGTGAGATAACTGCCTTTTTTTTCCTCTTGGGCTCTTGTACTATTGTATACGAGCGGAGGAAGCTGATGGACAGAGGGTGGCGCGGTGGGGATGATACAACGCGGCGGGTAGCAAGTATCTTCAGTCAGTTCTCTTCCAGCCGCCGAGGTTTGATATGGCCCCTCTCTTCTCTGCTCTTATCTTCGTACACGCAATCGGCAAGTTTATATACTCATATTATTATATATTATTTTATTTTTTTCGATATTACGGCTTGTACATAACATAAGAAAGTAATCATATAATTTAAGTTAGAAATATTAATTAATTGGTAATTTATGAAAGCATTTTTTTTTTTTAAATTTAATTAAACCTTCTAACTTTAGAAATAAAATTATATTTTTTCACAAGTTAATATGAAAACCATAAAATTTTTATTTTATCTAATATTCGAACCTTACTACAGTGAACATAAATGTATATAATTTAACATCCCTTTCGTTGCAGATTTGGCCCAAAATAGATATGAGTCTTTTTATTCCAAACTCCTAACCCATTCTAACCTATTAGTTTTTAATATATTATCTTTAACAATCCCTGATAATTTTCCGAGGCTTCTGAAAAGACGCTGGCCACGGGACCTTCTAATTTTTTTTTTTTAATTTATTTATTGATATTTACAACTGTACATAAAATACATCAAGTAAATTTTAAGGAAATCATAATGTTATGGTACAAGCATGTAAAGAAACTACCCATTGGTAGCACTCTAAAAACAGTTTTACAATATAAGGTCTCGAGGCCATCTTCTTTTCAGACGCCTCGGAGGATTGTCCGGAATAAAAGAGGAAGCAAGATTAGAAACTAATGGGTTTGAGTGGTTAGGTAGTTTGTAATGGAAGGATTGATATCTGGTTCGGGCTAGATCGGTTACAAATGGAACATTATAGTCATTGTGGATGATTTTATTGGTGACAAAGTAAGGAGCATTTAGGATTTTGGATTGTAAGGATTACCTTCTATTTAAACTAAAGTTTGAAGTACCACCATTGGGTGGTAGCTTCCCAAGATTTTCAAGTGTTTGAAACATTCATCCAATTTACCTATTACAATAAATAAATAAAATTAAATACCAAATTGGTGTAAACAATTCAAGTCTACAATTTTTCTAGTCAAATTTAACCTTTTCCTTTTCTATTTCTAATTTTTAATTTTTAGAAATTTTTAATTAAATCTCCATGCTTCAGAACGTTTTAATTTTTTCCCCATATTAATGTGTATTGACTTTATCAATTCACAGCTATCTTCAGATTGAAAACAATCAGAAAATGTGATAAATTGCAAAATTACAAAAATGACATGATAAATACCCATTGTTACCCCCTCTAAACATTAATTAATTTCATTGGTTAGCTAAGGAGATCCCTCATCCAACGTCTTTTCAGCCTTCGGTACGTGGTGGGAATGTTCGTGGTAGCCATATTATATCAACACCATACAATCTTTATTTTATCCAACATTGGAACCTTACTAAAGTGAACGTAAATTATGTACAAAATTGATGTAAACAACTTTTTTCAAGCCAAATTAAACTTTTCCGTTTCTATTTCTGACATAATTTTCAAGAAAGTTTTAATTAAACCTCCAAGTTTAAGGACTTTTTAATTTTTTTTCAGATGTCAAAACTATAAGATCATTATCATTATTTTATCCAACATTCGAACCTTACTGCAGTGAACATGAATTATATAAAACATAACCAATGTATAATAAATAAGAAATGTTTTATTGTCAACAGAATTGACAAAAAGGAGCTGGATGTGAGATCTACTTGTATAACTAATGAAATAAAATAATCATAACTATCCTGCTACCCATATATTTTTTTTTAATTTTGCAAGATATCGTATTTGCTGATTATCTAGTCATCTGTGACCTGTCAATAAAAAATATATGCACATTAATATGGGAGAAAAAATTAAAACCTTCTTAAGCTTGGAGGTTTAATTAAAACTTTCTAAAAAAAAAATTAGAAACAGAAACGGAAAAAGGTTAAATTTAACTTGAAATTTTTGTTTTCGTTTTGATATCGATTTTTTACATAATTTACGGTCGCTTCCGTAAATTATGCACAGAATTGATGTAAAAACGGAGGGGGGGGGGGGCATTTTAAAGTGAAATTTAACCTTTTCCGTTTCTATTTAATTATTATTATTATTTTTTTTTTTTTATAAAGTTTAAATTTAATATTTTTTTCTCATATTAATGTATTTTTTTTATTGACTTTATCAATTCACAACTGTCTTCAGATTGATGACAGTCAGTAAATGTAATATCTTGCAAAATTATAAAAATTACATGAGTGGCATGATAGAGCAATGGTACCCATTGCTACCTCTTGGCTTTAATTTATTTTATTAGTTAGCTAAGGAGATCCCACATCCAGCTCCTTTTTAGTTTTTTGTACGTTTTGCCGGGAATATTCGTGGTAGCCATAGCTTAGTCATATTAATATCAACACCATAATATCTTTATTTTAGCAAACATTCGAACCTTACAGTCCTGAACGTAAATTATTTTGTAGGAAGATAGTCCGGGTGGCGGTTAATAAAGGTATCAAAATAGTAAAAGAAAACTATTTATTGTTAACCAACGTTTCGGCCCACTTCGTCTGTCATATTCAACGGATATAATAATAATAAATGGAAGTTGACATCTCTGTTTCGATCTGACAGCCCTGACGAAGTCCTGCAATTTGGGCCGACACATTGGTTAACAATAAATAGTTTTATTTTACTATTTTGGTACGTTTATTGACTTCACCCGGACTATCTAACTACAATCTACTTCATACGGTGAACTATCTTCTTTCAGTAAGAAGGTAAATTGGGTACAAAATTGCTGTAAAATAAAAAAACTTATTTTCAAATCAAATTAAACTTTTTTTAAAGCTAAATTTACACTTTTCCGTTAATATTTCTGTATTATTATTATTATTTTTTATTTTAGGAAATTATAATTAAACCTTCGAACCTAAGAACATTTTAATATTTTTTTTTACAAATTAATATCAATTCCATAAAATCATTATTTTACCCTATACATGAATCTTACTATAGTTACAAAAAGGAAAAAAAAGAAAAAACATAAGTGTAAAATAACAGGGGTATAAAATGTAAAAACGTAAGATATAATAAGAAAAATTAAAGGTTATAAATAGTAAATGAAAAGGGTAATAGTAACAGATAAATAAGAAAAGAAATTATAAATAAGAAACTACTTTATAGCTAATTAAACTAGATTTAATTTGAGTGCTAATAGACATCTGTACGTCAAATGGTTTTTGAGATGTAGATTTTTCAAAATAAATTTACTAACTACAGATCTTTCAGTATGTCCCATACAACATTTTTATGACATAAGCTATATCTCGAGAACTATTTATAACAATAAATAAAATAACTCTTTTAGGGCTCATATTTTAGCAAATTTGCTCATCTTTAAATGTCATTCTTTTAGGTTTTCTTGTGTTGTTCCTACTTTTTAAGATATTGAGCTCCGAAAGAAGAATTAAATTTTTTTATCGCTTTGAAAAAGCCGCCATTTTTTATTCCCCCTATCTATAATTATCAGACTCATGAATTTTGACTATTAATTATACATAGTTTTCATTAAAGTTGTCAAAAATTGAGGTGAGATAACTGCCTTCTTTGTCCTCTTGGGCTCTTGTACTATAAATGATTTTTTAAAAAAAACATTTAACGAGCTCTAATTTGTGTACTAATAGACATAATATGGTTCCAGAGATATATTTTTCAAAATTCAATAATTTTACCTCAACAACTAGAATTTAAAATTTTGTGAATTTATTTTGTCATATATCAAATGAACATAAATTATATAAAAAATAAACAACGTATAATATATGAAAAATTTCATTGCTATAACCGTAAAAATAATTATTGTTAAAAATGACAATTATTTATGGAAAATTAAAATTTCTATGTCAAATTAAACTTTTTTAAAGCCAAATTTAACATTTTCCGTTTATATTTCCGAATTAATTTTTTTAGAAAGTTTTAATTAAACCTCTAAGCTAAAGAACATAGTTATGTTTTCTCCCATATTAAATAAAATCTAGACCATAAAATATTAATTTTACTCAATATTCGAACCTCATAGCAATGAATATGGTGTTCAAAATTAATGTAAAAATGGAAAAAAAAATCATTTTCCAATCAAAGTTAACTTTTTCCGTTTCTATTTCTATTTTTTATTTTTTTATTATTATTATTTTTTAATTTTGACTAAACCTTCAAGCTATTAATGTATATATATTTTTTATTGACTTAATCAATTCACAGCTGTATTCAGATTAAAGAGAATAAGCTAATATGACACCTTGCAAAATTAAAAAAATGTTATGGGTGGCATGATAGAGATTCATTGCTACTTCCTCTAAACTTTAATTGATTTCCTGGAAGATTATTGATTGACCGTGTATAATTATACTATTTTATTGAGCCAACGTTTCGCCCCACGTTGCAGGGCTTCGTCAGGGCTAAAAAAGATACAAACACTTCAGTTACAAAAAGGAAAAAAAAGAAAAAACATAAGTGTAAACTATTGCTTATATTATGGGGGAGGAGTCTTTGGGGATTTAGAAGCGAAATTAAAACGTTTGATAAATTTGCATCGTTTTCTTTTCTCTTTTTTATTTATTCATTTATTTTTTTATTGTTAAACTGATAAAAGTGAGAAAGTAACCTATAATTATTTTTTATAATGACTGTTTATATTTCTCAGCCCTCATCATCTGTCGATTTCTCTGTATTATTCTCAAGGGGCTCGTCCCAGAATAAATAAAGTATTTTTACTATTATTATTAAAAGAGGTCCGAAACGTTGATGAAAAAATTTGTACGAAATAAAGACATTAATAGGACCGAGTTTTGACAAAAGTAACAAACTAAAACCAAATTATACCATTTTTACACCAAACGTTGACTCTAGAAGTTTTGTTAATAATGTGAAGATTATCAAAATCGTAAATGTCGTTTTCGAGAAAATAAAAAAAAGGTAACATTGAAAAGGTTGACTATGACTCGGAAATGCTATATATATATTTTTTATCCTTTACGAATTTTATTTTCTATATTTTATCGTATTAAGTAGTTCTTGTTTTAGAAAATACATTTATTTAACTTTGAAAATGTGGAATATGACTTGAAAATCCTATATGTATAGAAATTTTTTTTTTTATGTTATACAAATTTTATCTTAAATATATGTGCATATTAGCATGTATGTTTGTAAATATCGCTAAAATCTTGAAGCATCTTAAATACGTTATCCTTACCATACTTCAACCAATAAAGAAAACCCAATCTCTCTCAATGATATATTTATTTACTTTTAATATATATATATATATACGTGTGTTGAAATAATTATTTACTACTAATATTAAAACCAGTTTTGTAATCATGATAATACGGAAAAGTGTTTATTTAGATAGAGCTTGTCCAACTGATAATTCTGAAGAGGTTTAGCTGATAGAGATAGAAAGAAAAAACAGGAGTTTATTTTATTTTGTGGAAGAAATATATTTTTTTTTTTTTGCATGGATGAACAATCTGGTCAAAAAAGTGGGTGAAAAATGTTTACGTAAAATTACGATATTTTACGTAATACTTAATTTACAAAAACCTTAAGCCGCTGTTCTTCCCTTAGTGTAAAATACCACGTTTTGCATCTATAGTGAAGATTAGGAAGGATAATAGTTTTGTAAATAATAATTTTTCAGATTTTGGACACATTTACTCTTCGACGTAAACCCATGACCTCTTTCCCTACAATATCCTTTAGTAATACCCCACTTATTTCTGTCGAACAGATCCGTTACTTAGGACTACATCTCGACAAACGACTGACATGGAATCCTCATACAAGACTAAAAAGACAAGAAACTGCTCGTAGATTCC
>NW_027106659.1:328915-330044 GCF_000696795.3 Halyomorpha halys
TATGTCACTATGTCTCATACAGCCAATTTACTTGTTGTATATATATGTGTATACAGTTGTAGATATCAATAAATAAATTATTAAAAAAAAAAAAAGTTTTTGGACAGAGTGTGCACTGAGCAATGGTGATATTGAAGAATCACAAACATTTCCCGCTTTTATTTCCTTGTCAATTTCGTTTGTTCCAGTTACCATAGAACCTAAATACTCTCTACCTGTTGAAATGTATTTCCTCCTATATCTATATCACCGATTTTGCTCCTGTTTCTCCTGAAAAATAAATCCTACAAAAATTCAATCCTACAAAAAAATAAATCCGTATTTAAGATATAATTACGCGTGGCCACACTGTTTTATGCCCCATAAATATTTCCAGAATAATAAACTATTTTTCATTTCATTTCAAAACAGTTGACTAAAGAATTGCCTATATAAGGGGTATATAAAAATTGCCTTCTTTTACCGTGGTAAAACGAAATAACATTTAACATGGTAAGACATTTTACATTTAACACATCATGAATACCCCTATAGTGGAAACAAAAACGTGTTGTCATGGTAACTCATGGCGGGTAGATACGAACAATAGATTCTACTAAGCTGCATTGGAAGTTACTTATGCTTCGAAAATATCATTTTTTTTTTTTTTTTGGAAAATCACCAAAAATTTAACAGTATACATAAAACTTCAGGACGTATTTATGTTGGCAAATGAAAGTTGTGTGATGGTACACCTTTTTTCATGTAAAGGTGACAGGAACGGTTTACATTCGAAAGGTGCTCGTATCCATAAATTTAAAAAAATCCACTAAACTTGATCTGTTTTGACTTTGTACTAAAAGTGATGCTAAAAGTAGAAATACTGAAGCCGTCGTAAATCAGAAGCCGTTGAATTACCCTCGGAGCTAAGTGCCCATCGTAAACCATGTCGCTCTTAGTGAAGGATTATTTAGACAGAGCCATACTCACTGATTTATCCTCATATTTGCCAACTATTTTTAACTGAATTTCTCTAAATAAATTTAAAACCAAACTAAATAAGAAGAATGCAGTTACTTCTTCAGCTACCGATAGGTCCTCACCTAACTGTACAAGAGCCCTAGGGAGAAAGATTTTTTTTTTTTTTTTT
>NW_027106659.1:331054-332335 GCF_000696795.3 Halyomorpha halys
ATGTCCAGATAGGCCTTATAATAGTCATGTAGATCAGTCTTTTGTAATGGATTGGCAATTTAGACCGTTTGTCTAGTAAATGTTGCAATAGTCAAGATTGATTTTAAAATCCATATAAACTGCTCGTCGATTCCGACTATTGCAGCACTTACTAGACAAACGTTCGTTTTTTTTTTTTTTAGTATATTTATTGAAATTCACAACTGTACATTGTAATAACTGGAGAGGTTTGTCGGGGGGTGCGGTCAGCAAAGAACAACATAAATAAACAAAACCATATTTATGCCGACGTTTCGACCTGAGTTTCAGGTCTTCATCAGGGGTTATGGCATAGAAGGTAGAAGGTCGGCATAAAATAAATAAATATGGTTTTGTTTATTTATGTTGTTCTTTGCTGAAAGCACCCCCTGACAAACTTCTCCTATCATTAATCTACGGTCAACTATCTACACCTCAGTACATTATAATACATTCAGTAAATTTGATCTCAGTTAATGGAGTGAGACAGGCGTGTAGTACTCTAATGACGTTTTACACTAGCAGTTCTCGTGGCCATCTTCCTTCTATGGGCCTCGGAAGATTGTCAGGAATTAAAGAGGATGCAAGGTTAGAAACTAGTTGGTTTGGGTGGTTAGGGAGGTTGTAATGGAAGGAATGAATTCTGATTCGGGCTAGATCGGTTACATAGGGAACATTAAGGTCTTTATGTATGATTTTATTAGTAACAAAGTAAGGAGCATTGAGGATTTTATGAAGGATTTTGGATCGTAAGGATTTGATACGAGAGGAATTCGAAGGTTTAGTGGAGCCCCAAAGCTCAACTCCATATGTCCAGACTGGCCTTATTACAGTCATGTAGATCAGTCTTTTGTAAAGTGTTGGAAGTTTAGACCGTTTGTCTAGTAAGTGCTGTAATGACTGTTTGTATTTCTTTGTGTAATAAATAAAATATTATTATTATTATTATATACTTTTAATACAAATGGAAATTACAGTTAAGCGTTGATGAAACTGCGCAATAGATTATGTTGAATTTTGATTACTATTCTTATTTAAACATTTATTGGTAATTTTCTCTCTCATAAATTTGATTCATTTAAAAAAAAAACCATAAATCAAGTGAAATTAAATTTAAAATTGAATACCATAATTGTTTTGAATAATTTCATAATTGTGGCATTTCGATTATCTAACATTTTTAGATATTTGAAATGAATAATAATTTTATTCTGGGACACCCTTAAGAATAAATACATGGTTCATATAGTGAGATTTTTATCT
>NW_027106659.1:332640-336639 GCF_000696795.3 Halyomorpha halys
TATTGCCTTCGGGAGGTTGGATAGAGCCACTTCAACTCGTTATACCAGCGGGAGAATTGAGAGCGCCTTGGAAACCCAAAGATAAATTTGATATTTATAAAAAGATATTTATTGGTCGTTCGGTATCCTCAGTTGCTATATTACCCGGTTAATTCTCAACAAAGTTTATTTTAATTCTTCCACGTTTCGCCCCTTAGACCATTTCAAGGAAACAACCTAAAAATTGTTTTCATATAATTACCATATTACCTTCTTACAACATAGCATATAATATTTATCAAACATGCCTCATTAATATATTATGATGTAAAAAAAACTTTTTAATTAACAGGCCAATTGCCCATGTCAAATAATCTTCAAAACAAAAGCAATTATCAAAATATTATATATATAAAAGATTGGACTTATAATTTCAAAAAATGAAGAAGGTGGTCAGGGTTGCGGTCAAAAGTGAAACAATAGTAGTTAATAACTATTTATTCTCCGACGTTTCGGCTCAGTTGTAGAGCTTCATCATGGGACTCTGGTAGAATATAGGACTAAGTCGCTAAAGCTATTAACTTGAACAGTAGCTTTTATATATTTTTAGTATTCTTGTTTCTCTTTTGACCACAACCCTGACCAAATTCTTCATAATTTGAAATTATACGGTCAATTATTCATATATATTCATAGATAAAGTCATAGATATAATTCAAACATTTGTGGTATTCATGATGTTATGTTAAATGTAAAATGTTTTACCATGTTAAATGTTATAAGTATAGGATTGTGAGCAGCCCTATTTAAAGTCTTGTTAAATGGTTAATGCATAAGAGCTCCTAGCGGATTTTCTGATCAACTTGTTTTATAACCTTTCGTTCCACAACTTCATGTTATTGTTTAAATCTAAGTTTAGATTAAAATAATTTATTACAACATGCCTAAAGTAAGTGAAAAGTAGAAGTTGTGGGAAAGTTTGGCAAGTAAGTGCCTTGTTGGTCTTGTAACTAATGAGGAAGAGAATCAAGATGACCTAATTATTATTATTGTCATCCATAGCTTTATTGGTTTTAATAACATCTAAAACAATACTAACACAAACTACGAGCAAGTAACCTAACACGACAATAAACAAAACGGTGATGAGCTCAGCTGGTCTGTTGTGTGACGTCAGTCTCGATTTAACAGACCTAGTAACAGACTCTCAACCATGTTGTATCGTTTTAAAATGCTAAAAGAAGGAAACATTTCTCCATTTAACATAATTTTTTCCATTTAATTCGCTTTAACATGTTAAACCAAATAATACCTCTATTATTACAAATTAATAGTGTTGCTGATAGGAAAAATTACATTAGGGTTATTCATGATCTTTAGTTTAACATGTCAGAGCCTGTTAAATGGAGAAATATTCCCTTCTTTTAACATGTTAAAAAGATATAAAGAACATGGCTGAGAGTCTGTTACTAGGTCTGTTAAATGGAGAATGACGTCACGAAACAGACCAGCTGAACTTGTCACCGTTTTGTTTGTCATCTTTTGATTGTGTTAGTATTGTTTAGATGTTTTTAAAACCAATAAAGCAATCGATGCCAATAATAATAATGTAATGAGCGCCTTGGAAACCCAAAGATAATTTGATATTTATAAAAAGATATTTATTGGTCGTTATGTCTTTGTTATTTCTGTGAATTTGATTAGTTGCAAATCCGCATTGGCCAATTATATTTTACTGTAAATTTAAATTCTTTAATGATTGTTATATTCTTAGCTAGTTACATAATTGGTCTGTTAACAGTTGAAATTAATTTTTTTTTATCAAAACTTAATATATCCTCAGTTACTATATTACCTGGTCTACTCTCAACAAATTTTATTTTAATTCTTCCACGTTTCGAACCTTAGACCATTATCAAGAGGACAACCTAAAAATTGTTTTCATATAATTACCATATTAACTTCTTACAACATAGTATATAATATTTATCGAACATGCCTCATTAATATATTATGATGTAAAAAAAACTTTTTAATTAACAGGCCAATTGTCCATGTCAAATAATCTTCAAAACAAAAGCAATTATCAAAATATTATATATATAAAAGATTGGACTTATAATTTCAAATAATGAAGAAGGTGGTCAGGGTTGTGATCAAAAGTGAAACAATAGTAGTTAATAACTATTTATTCTCCGACGTTTCGCCTCAATTTGTAGTAGAGCTTCATCGTGGGACTCTGGTAGAATATAGGACTAAGTCACCAAAGCTTTCAACTTAAACAGTAGCTTTTGTATCTTTTTAGTCCTAATGAGAATCAAGATGAGCTAATTGACAACTGTCATTACATTATTGTTATTGTCATCCATTCCTTTATTAGTTTTAAAAAGATCCAAAACAATACTAACACAATCTAACCATAAACTACGAGCAAGTACACGATAATAAACAAAATGGTGACGAGCTCAGCTGGTCTGTTGCGTGACGTCATTCTCCATTTAGCAGACCTAGTATCAGACTCTCAACCATGTTATATGTTATTTCGTTTTAACATGCTAAAAGAAGGACATATTTCTCCATTTAACACGCTTCGACATTTTAAACTAAAGATCATGAATACCCCTATTTTAACTATTAAATTAATAGCGTTGCTAATAGCAAAAATTACATTAGGTGTGTTCATGATCTTTAGTTTAACATGTCGAAGCGTGTTAAATGGAGAAATATTTACCACGTTAAAGCGATATAAATAACATGGTTGAGAGTCTGTTACTAGGTCTGCTAAATGCAGAATGACGTCACGCAACAGACCAGCTGAGCTCGTCACCATTTTGTTTATTATCGTGTACTTGCTCATAGTTTGTGGTTTGATTGTGTTAGTATTGTTTTAGATGTTTTTATAACTAATAAAGCAATCGATGACAATAATAATAATAATAATGTAATGAGAGTTGTCAATTAGCTCATCTTGATTCTCTTCCTCATTAGTTACAAGACCAACAAGGCACTCACTTGCCAAACTTTCCCACAACTTCTACTTTTCACTTACTTTAGGCATGTTGTAATTTAATCTAAACTTAGATTTAAACAAAACATGAAGTTGTGGAAGGAAAGGTTATAAAACAAGTTTTTCAGAAAATCCGCTAGGAGCTCTTATGCACTAAACATTTAACATGACTTTAAATAAGGCTGCCCACAATCCTATACTCATAACATTTAACATGGTTAAACAATTTACATTTAACACATCATGAATACTCCCATTATACGTTCCTTTACAGTCTTTGAAGATTGTATCGTGAGGAAATCAGTGCCTGATGAATTGTGACTCAACGCAACAATATTACCAGGAAGTCTTTATCAGTGACAAACCTGCTCCTTTCTCTGTGCGATTGATAAAGGCAATAAATACATTCGATTATTTCCTCATCATCGATAGTAAAACCTTTTTTCACAAAATTAAATGGAAATATTTAAAATTTATTTATTGCTATTTACAACTGTATTTGCATAAATACATATTAAGTAAATATTATCTAAGGTTATAATGGAGTGAAAAAGACATGTAGAGAAAGTATTCAGTGGTAGTACTCTAAGAATATTTCTACTTTAAAAGGTCTCGGTGTCATCTTCTTTTCAGACACCTCGGAAGATTGCAAATTGGAAAATTAATGGTAAAACGTTACATCGCATTTATTTAATAAAGGTATTCATGATGTGTTAAATGTAAAATGTTTTACTATATTAAATGTTATAAGTATAGCATTGTGAGCAGCCCTATTTAAAGTCATGTTAAATGAATAAGAGGTCCTAGCAGATTTTCTGAGCAACTTGTTTTATAACCTTCCCTTCCAAAACTTCATGTCATTGTTTACTTCTGTTTCGAATCACTATTATTGTTGTCATCCATTGTTTTATTATTTATAAAAACATCGAGAACAATACTAACACTTTTTTACTAATTAATTAAAAAACACTATCCAAATTATAGTCTCAAAACATTTATTTCATTTACACGTC
>NW_027106659.1:337065-338240 GCF_000696795.3 Halyomorpha halys
TAAATGAAATAAATGTTTTGAGACTATAATTTGGATAGTGTTTTTTAATTAATTAGTAAAAAATTGCCAGTCTCAAGAAAGAAATTTAAAGATTATAAATACTAACACTATCAAGACAAAAACTACGAGCAAGTAACCTAATACAACTACAAATAAAACGGTGACGAGCTCAGCTGGTCTGTTAAGTGACGTCATTCTCCATTTAACAGACTGTCAACCATGTTATAGGTTATATATTTTTAACATGGTAAAAGTAGGAGATGTTTCTCCATTTAACATAACATTTCCATTTAATGTTAATTAAACATCATGAATACCCCTAATAGAGTGATCTTTAACTTACGTAATCCTTTGTCTTAACATATCAGAAATTAATAATAAAACATATATGTGACAAAAATTAACAATCGATCTTTATAAACATAAAACAAAAATACCAGAAGATTGCTTCTTAACTTTAATAATAGCGCATCTGAAAAAAAGAAAGTTTTCTTTGACGTATTACAAATATACTTTATTTAGGCTGTAGAATTAAGTTAACAGTTGATTTCTAATTTTAATATCTCCCAGTTGATAATTTTGAATTATTAATGGCACATATTTAGTTATTATTATTTTTTTTTTTAATGAAAAAACAGGTTAATATGTTACAAAACATAATGTAAATAAAATTTTGCAAAATTAAGTGAATGACCGATAAATAGATAAGAAATAGATAATAGTCGTGAACTATCGATGTTGGTTAAAGTCGATTATAGTAACATTATAGCTTAGAGAGCTGGCTGAGTACACCTAATAGTGAGGCAATTTTATAATTAATTAGCTTTATTCGAGAATGGCCCGGGTTAATGGGGCAGTCGTGAGAGCACAAGAGCCCAAGAGAAGAAAAAGGCAGTTATTTCACCCCAATTTTTGATTACTTTAATGAAAACTATCTATAATTACTAGTTAAAATTGATAAGTGCCAAGCATAGGTAGGGGGATTAAAAAATGGTGGCTTTTTCAAAACCATAAAAAAAATTAATTTTTCATCCAGAGATCCATATCTTTACAACCACAAACAACACTAGAAGGAGAGAAATACTTTATTTATCTATGCTGCCTAAGTACATTAGGTTGCTATCTCACACAGCATACTTATCAATCCGTAATCGGACATATATAAATTACACATA
>NW_027106659.1:339960-340643 GCF_000696795.3 Halyomorpha halys
AAGGCAGTTACCTCACCCCCATTTTTGATTACTTTAATAAAAACTAGGTATAATTACTAGTCAAAATTAATGAGTCTGCCAAGTATAGGTAGGGGGAATAAAAAATGGCAGCTATTTCAAAGCGATAAAAAAACTAATTTTTCATTCGAAGCTTTAGGAAATAGAGCTGCCAACAACACTAGAAAATCTAAGAGAACACTATTAAAAGAAGAGTAAATTTGCTGAAATATTAGCTTTAAAAGAGCTATTTACGTCCAATAGTTCTCAAGATATAGCTTTTTAAAAAAGCAAAGTTTCTTAAAAATCTTCTGAAAGATTAGTAGTTAGTGAATTTATTTTGAGAAATCAATATCTCAGAAGCTATGAGACATACAGAAGTCTATTAGCACTCAAATTAAAGCTAGTATAATGGACTATAAATAGGTTTATGATGTTTACCTTCGTAGGAATAGTAGTTTTCATGATATTTGCTAAAATATATTGATTTACAGTTGTTCGGACAATAAGTTTGATTTATGAAAAACTTCATTTAAACCATTGGATGTACAGATGTCTGCCAGCGCTCAAATTAAAGCTAGTTAAATTTACTACATATTTTATCATTATGTTATTTTATTTATTTATTTTTCATACAGATAGTCTGATTATGTTCATCTTGTCTATTCTTTTGTTTGTATATATTT
>NW_027106659.1:341988-347409 GCF_000696795.3 Halyomorpha halys
TTTTTATTTTAGTATGTATGAGATCATTTATCAATATTACCTATTGCCCACAACTGTGTGGCAGATTGTAATATCTATCAATAAATAAATCTATCAAAAAAAAAAAAAAAAATTTACTACAAAATAGTTAATTATGTTTATCTTTGTATGAGTAGTAGGTTTCATGACATTTGCCAAAATAAATTGGTTTATAGTAGTTAGGACAATATTTCCAAACTGCTACTCTCACGAAAATAAACGTCAAAAATTAGCTTTAATTCTAATGCTAATACCGTTTAATGCTAATAAAGCTTTTTATATAATAGAGAGACGTATTTTAATGTTTTACTCTTTTTAAGTTTCCCATGCTTAGTAGAGAGATTAGATGGAGATATCTTAGATAAAGTGATTTCGGATCAGGACACGTGATTAGCATTAGCTATTATTAAGCTTAGAGAATGTAATCTCCCGATCACTGATTACAATTTGTCTTCTTTTTTTTTGTCTGATTCTTCTTTCCTAAAACTGTTTATTTACAATAGCCTTGCCAAAGCCTTCTGAATCTTGTTTGTTTAACTTGCACAGCCCACGTCATCCCCTGCCTCCTTTATCATCTAATAATGGATCCTTTATTGGAAGTGGGAGTGAAAACATTAAACAGTTTCAAACAACGTTGGACTGTTTTTATTTTTTCGCATAACAAAATAAGAGATAGCTATAATAATAATATTATCGCGTTCTATCCGTAGTTAACTGATTGACACCTAAAATTTTCTTATTCTTTTTTAAAACATTTTTTGTCAACACTGCACATTTTTTACTTCTTATTGCATTCAGTATTTATTTATAAATAAACTGACTGTAAAAAAAGTCAGTTATTTCACCCCAATTTTTGATCACTTCAATCAAAACTATGTATAATTAATAGTCAAAAATGATGAGTCTGCCAAGTATAGGTAGGGGGAATAAAAATGGCAGCTGTTTCATAACCTTAAAAAACATTAATTTTTCATTCGGAGCATATATCTTAAAAACTACCAACAACACTAGAAAATCTACGAGAACATTAACAACATTTCATAAAGATGTTGTATGGGACGTACTAAAAGGTCAATAGTTAGTGAATTTATTTTGAGAAATCTATATCTCAGGAACTATGTGACTACAGGTGTCTATTAGTACTCAAATTAAAGCTAGTTTAATGGACTATAACGTAGTTTATTACCTTTACCGGAGTAGTAGTTTTCATGAAATTTGCTAAAATAAATTGATTTATAGTTGTTCGGACAAATTTTCATTTGCCAAATTTATATGCATATGTGAATATCATAAAAACTACTACCCCTACGAAGATAAGTGTCATAAACTACTTTATAGTAAGTTAAATTTCCTTTATTTTGAGTGTTGGCAGACATATGTGCGTCTTATAGGTCTAGAGATATATTTCTTTAAAAATACAACATTTTATACGAACAACTAGAAATTAACATTTTTTGAGTTTATTTTGTCAAATATCATAAAAAATACTACTCCTACAAAGATATACATTATTAACTATTTTTGCGTTCTATCCGTAGTTAACTGATTGACGCCTAACATTTTTCGTATTTTCTTTTAAAACAATTTTTTGTCAACACTGCACATCTTTTTCTTCTTATTGCATTGTGTATTTACATATAGTACAAGAGCCCAAGAGGAGAAAAAAGTCAGTTATTGCACACCAATTTTTAATCACTTCAATGAAAACTATGTATAATTACTAGTCAAAATTGACGAGTCTGCCAAGTATGATTAGGGGGAATAAAAAATGGCGACTGTTTCAAAATCTTAAAATAACATTAATTTTTCTTTCGTTGATCCATGTTTTTAAAATTGTTAACGACGCTAAAAAAAAAAACCTAATACAACATTATTTAAAGTAAAGTAAATTAGTAAAGATATGAGTCCTAATAGAGCTATTTACGTTCAATAGTTCTCGAGATATAGCTTTTTGAAAAGCAACATTTCATAAAAAATGCACTGAAAAATCAATTGTTAGTGAATTTATTTTGAGAAATCTATATCTCGAAAACCATTCGAGGTACAGATGTCTATTAGCACTCTTATTAAAGCTAGTTTAATGTACTATAAAGTATTTTATGACGTTTATCTTCGTAGGGGTAGTAGTTTTTATGATATTTACATATGAATATATACGTTGCACATGAAATCTTGTCGGAATAACTATAAATCAATTTATTTTAGCAAATATTATGAAAACTACTACTCCTACGAAGATAAACATCACAAACTACTTTATAGTACATTAAATTAGCTTTAATTTGAGTGCTAATAGACATCTGTACGTCAAATGGGTTTTGAGATATAGATTTTAGAAAATAAATTCACTTACTACTATTTCTTTTTTTTTTTTTTTTAATAATTTATTTATTGATATTTACAACTGTATACACATATATGCAACAAGTAAATTTGCTGTAGGTGACATAGTAACATGATAAAAACATGTGGAGTATCTACCCACTGATAGAAGTCCATCATTTCTAGAGAAGAAGATCTCGAGGCCATCTTCTTTTCAGACGCCTAGGAGGATTATTAGGTAATGAAGGAGAAGCCAGGTTAGAAACAAGTGGATTTGGGTCTTACTACTAATAAAAGCTATATCTCAAGAACTATTGACCGTAAATAGCTCTATTAGGGCTCATGTTTTAGCAAATTTAGTCTACTTTAAATTTTGTTCTCTTAGGCTTTCTAGTGTTGTTAGTTTTAAAGATACAGAGCTCCGAGTGAAAAAAGAAATATTTTTTTTAACGTTTTGAAACAGCCGCCATTTTTTATTCCCCCTACTTATACTTAGAGAATCACCAATTTAGACTAGTGATTATACTTAGTTTTCATTAATGTAATAAAAAATTGGGGTGAGATAACTGCCTTTTGGGCTCTATAAACATAATAATATAATAATTTAATTGACAACATAAATTCATTTATAGTTGTTCTGACAAAATTTTATGTGCAAATATATATATTGCTTTTTTTCACCGTGGCTCTTATTCTAAGTAGTATATATAATATATATGTATATATCCGAATGGCAGAGGATATATGTTAATGTCACGCTCTACAGATCTGACACCAATCGATTTTTTCTGTTTGAGGTGACATTAAACAAAACGTCTATGCAAGTCCGGTCAATGAACTTAATACCTTACGAACTTGTGAAACAATAAAACATGTCCAGTGCCTTTGGGCCACTGCTGCTGTGGAAGAAAGATGTCTTAATGCTCAAGGTGATCCTTTGGAACAACATTTAATATGAAAGTTAATGTTTACACTTCATTAATAAAGTTGTTACAATACATATTGATTTACTTATTATAACCTAAATAATTTATATTGGGAGAAGATAGTTGACCGTATGATGTAGAATGTAGGAAGATAGTCCGGTTGGAGGTCAATGAAGCTATCAAAATAGTAAAAGAAAACTGTTTATTGTTAACCAACGTTTCGTCCCACTTTGCAGGGCTTCGCAAGGGCTAAATTTACTTCATCTAACTGTAAAAAAATTATCTGTAAAAAAAAAAATTGAAAAGTAATTTCCCTAAAAAAGAAAACCTTCAATTGTGGTTTTCTTAAAGTTAGTGGAAATATACTTACCACGATATGGTAATAAATATACAAGCCAGCGTGCAATCTTAAACTATATTTCATTTTCATATGTTGGGGCCATTATAAAACAGATTTTTTCCGTTTTGTTTAATTTTTATTTACTTCAAACTGGTTTATATATTTTTTGTTAATTATTAGTTTATTTTTTATCTATTTCTTTAACCACTAGGTCCTCGCAATTTAAATTTATATTCCTTCTATGAGAAACTTCACAACCACCCAAATCCTCTTGTTTCTAACCTGGCTTCTCCTTCATTACCTAATAATCCTCCTAGGCGTCTGAAAATAAGATGGTCTCGAGATCTTCTCCTCTTGAAATGTTATTGGAGTTCTATCAATGGGTAGATTCTCAACATGTTTGTATCATGTCACTACGTCACCTACAGCAACTTTACTTGTATATATTCTTATACAGCTGTAAATAACGATAAATAAATTATTAAAAAAAAAAAAAAAGATCAGATGCTAGGCCTTTTGCGCGTGTTATGTGTAGGGATGTGAAGGGAATTTTTCAGAATGCAGTATGGGTAGGATTCCTTTTTGAAGGATAGTTCAAAGATTTACGAAAACATCGGGAGCAAACTATAGAACGAGGCATTTAAAAATTTATTTTAATAGGGATTGTTACGTAAATTATAAACTAAAGAAGTTTTTTGTGGTGTATAGAGACAAGTATGAAGATAGAGAATGAAGTATAGAGACTTCTTTGGCATCTTTACAACAACATTACGAGTATAAATACATCGCAGCAGTTTAGCCTTTCTATAACAACATTGCCAGCTGCAATGGAATTAGAGCCTGAAAACAGACTGATAAGGAGTATACAGTCTGCAGTCAGTAGGGGTATCCATGATATTGTGTTAAATGTAAAAATGTTTACCATGTTAAATGTTATTAAGTATAGCATTGTGATCAGCCCTATTTAAAGTCATGTTAAATGTATAAGAGCTCCTAGCGGAATTTTTGAGCAACTTTTTTTATAACCTTTCCTTCCAAAACTTCATGTTATTGTTTACTTCTAAGTTTAGATTAAAGTAATTTATTACATGCCTGAAGGGAGTGAAAAGTAGAAGTTATGTAAAAGTTTAGCTACTGAGTGCCTTGTTGATCTTCTAACTTGGAAGGAAGATAATCAAGATGAGCTAATTGGCAACTGTCATTACATTATTATTATTGTCATCCATTGCTTTATGAGTTATAAAAACATCCAAAACAATACTAGCATAATATAATATAACAAACAAAACGGTGATGAGCTGAGCTGGCCTGTTGCGTGACATCATTCTTTATTTAACTTACTCTCAATTATATTATATGTTATATCGTTTTAACATGCTTTAAGAAGGAAATATTTCTCCATTTAACATAAGTTTTTCCATTCAACATGTTAAACTAAAGTTCATGAATACCCCCAGTACAAAGTTTGGAACTTCTGTCTTCTGTCTTGTTCTCACTCTCAACTCAAGAACCTCTTACTTCCATCGGCTTCACTTTCACCATCATCATATGGATGACGGCGGATATATCGGAAGATATATTATCCCTGAGAATGTATCGATGTGCATATATCGATCCCCCGGCCATCGAGCTAAATATTTTTCTGTTTGCTTCCTTATTACTTTTCTTATCACCAACTAAAGTATTATTATTTTTTTGTATAAACAAAAATTATTTTAGTATTGATATCACTCACTAACCACCCAAATTTTCAAACCTTGCTTCCTCTTCCATTCCTGACAATCCTCCGAGGTGCCTGAAAAGAAGATGGCCTCG